>NC_092234.1:49664872-49907372 GCF_036320965.1 Panulirus ornatus | reverse complement strand
CACCAACACCACTACCACCACCACAAGCAGCTGCACCCCACCACCACCACCACAAGCAGCTGCACCAACACCACTACCACCACCACAAGCAGCTGCACCAACACCACTACCACCACCACAAGCAGCTGCACCAACACCACTACCACCACCACAAGCAGCTGCACCAACACCACTACCACCACCACAAGCAGCTGCACCAACACCACTACCACCACCACAAGCTGCACCCCACCACCACCACCACAAGCAGCTGCACCAACACCACTACCACCACCACAAGCAGCTGCACCTACACCACCACCACCACCACAAGCAGCTGCACCAACACCACTACCACCACCACAAGCAGCTGCACCAACACCACTACCACCACCACAAGCTGCACCCCACCACCACCACCACAAGCAGCTGCACCACCAACACCAGTGATTGCAGCAGCACCACCACCCACCCCCACCAAGCAGCTGCACGTACCAGATGATGACCATAAAGGGACCATTCCCTCCCAGTGTTATAATCTTCAGGCCACCACAGCTTCTCCCGGACCCCCCATGGTAGAGGCACGACCCTGTGGTGGGGGGACTAATTGTTCACTCTGTCACCTCTCCCAACATCAACCTTTTGACGTCATCACGACGACTGTGTCTGGGTTTTCCGGGAAAGATGGCATCTTGTTCCTACGTCCGTCTTAGTTACTGATAACCAAATGACTGTGGCGGAATGGAGGAATTACGACCTTAAGTGGTTCAGGGGGAAAATGAGGAGGAAGTGGCATCCTGCCACCGCATCTTTAGAGATCAAAGTCGACCTTATGACGAGCACTTCGATTCTGTTCTTTATCGTCCGTCTCTTCTGGTTGGAATCAAAACGTCGACGAACACGGCCCGAAAACTTGGACGAGGGGCCAGAAAGTGACGTGGTAATGACCCAGTTTCGCCCGGGGGAGTCGCCCACACCGTACCCGAAATTCTGGCCTTCAAGCAAGCTGCACCCTCCCCCCCCCCTTTCCCAATCACGACCCCAGCTAGTGGCCAGGGTGTGACTTTCTTCCACCCATTACCGACGACACGGTGGTCCGGCCGTCAGCTCCACTGGGGCGCGGGGCGTCGTCGCCAGGATCAGGAGGAAAGATCCCCATTCCCCCTCCCTCTCTCTCCCGAGAGGTCACCAGTATCTGGGACAAGACGGGTCTGGAAATGGCCCCCCTTGAACTAGACCCCCTCCCCCCAAGGGTAGGGGGGTGGGAAGAGGGGAGGGTGTGGTGGACTGTTGTGTGGTGACTGGTCTCAACGGTCTGACTCTTGAGATAAAGACAGTCGATCAATCGACTGTGCTCTTAATTACTTTCCGAGCGCGAGCACACGAGGAACGGACGCGCCATCAACAGAGTCGAGAAGTGAGTCAGTGTGTGTGTGTGTGTGTGTGTGTGTGTGTGTGTGTGTGTCCGGTAGCTTGGCAGCCCAAGACAACGGTACCCCTGGCGGGCGACCTTGATCCCGTTCCTGGTACAGGAGGGAACCACCGGTGGCCCCAAGATCCCACCTGCCTCCCTCCCCTCCGCCACCTTGTGTACCCTCCACCTCCTCCCTCCTCCTACAACCACTCCCCCCCTCCCCCGCCACCCCCCACTTGGCCAATCGCTGTCCTCGTAATCCACTTGCACCACATTTCCCCACTTCCTTAGTATCGTAATTGTTAATCTCCATCCTTTTCCTACAGTCATGCCCCGTCCACCCGCCTCCTGCCCCGCCCGTCTTCCATTACCTGCCGCTGCCAATACCACTTTTACTTTCTGGTCGCTGACACATCTCTTGACCTCCCTCCCTCCACGAAAGCCAAGACCGGTCGTCTGCAGACACGCGCCCGCCACCGCCCGTGATTAGCTAAGGCCCGGGCGTGTGTGAACCTCCCTGATCTCTAAATCGAACCGAACGTTTAATTTAGGTGCAAATGGGCATCTGTATCCCAGCAGCGCTACGTTCAACCCGAGAGCCGAGCTCTGTCGCCCGGGCTCTACTTAAGAGACGTTTCTGTGGTGGCTGTTTGCTTACTCACAAAGCGTTAGAACCAGTTAGATTAGCCTGAATAATATGTGATATTGTTGCTCCGAACAGGATGTGTGTGTGTGTGTGTGTGTGTGTGTGTGTGTGTGTGATAAAGAAAAGGGGTTCCACACGTGTCTGTGTGTATTGACTCAAGTGTACATGGACTTTACAGCTCACGATGTACCGATCAAGTCGACCATAATTCTGATGTGATAATGGGTTAAGTCCCGCCGCACACAGACCAGTTCACAAATAACGTCTCCGTCACACAAGCACACACACACACACACACACACACACACACACACACACATAAAAAGACGAGGAACACAGCCATAATGTTCGAAATCATCCGTCATCGTAAACATGTGAGTTAACAGACACTCTATCTCCATTAAGTAGCCATTACCAGGTCGTGTTCTGTCGGGTTTTATCTTCACTGTGTCGCTCCCTCACTGTGTCCCCCCCCCCCCCCCCCCCACACACACACACACACACACACACACAGCACGGCAGACAGCCAGGGATCGCCTAGTCCTTCCGTCGTAGGGAGTCACACTGTAATAGTGGGTTATAACATCTGTATCAGATGTACTCATTCAGCCCCATACAGCTGTCTGTATCAGATGTACTCAATTCAACTTCATACAGCTGTCTGTATCAGATGTACTCATTCAACTTCATACAGCTGTCTGTATCAGATGTACACATTGAGCTCCATACAGCTGTCTGTATCATATATACTCATTCAACTTCATACAGCTGTCTGTATCAGATGTACTCAATTCAACTTCATACAGCTGTCTGTATCATATATACTCATTCAACTTCATACAGCTGTCTGTATCATATATACTCATTCAACTTTATACAGCTGTCTGTATCATATATACTCACTCAACTTCATACAGCTGTCTGTATCAGATGTACTCATTCAGCTTCATACAGCTGTCTGTATCAGATGTAATCGTACAACTCTAGGTGTTGTCTATATATCAAGAAACTCATGCAACTTTACATGTTTCCAAGTGTCTAGAGAAGTGAACAGTTTTTCATCACCGTTAAGTCCCACAACTCTGGATGGGACTCTGCTCTAACTATGCCTCTTCTAACGAAGGGTCTAACATGGAAGGATGGGACTCTGCTCTAACTATGCCCATCCTAACGAAGGGTCTAACATGGAACTCTCAACTTGCCCAACTTAAACGTCCCTTTCAGCCACGATCCTCAATACAGTTGTTTACCGTTACCTAAATAACGGAACGTCTTAGGAGCCATAACTCGTTTTATAACCCCTCATAAAAAGATAAAACTTGGAACTTTACCAGTCTCGTAACCTGGGTTAAAACCCCCTGCCTTCGGCAGGCGTTTCCAAGCACCTAGAATGAGAGTGGACGACATTAAGTCACATTACTTACGAACTCATAAGTTCTTAACCTTTTTTTTTTTTACGTCTGTGGCGCACTTAAAGAGGTACCCGCTCCGTCTGTGTGGACAACCTTCAGCATACATCCAGCAAAACATATCAGGTCTGAAATCGCGATCAAGAATAAATAATCCCACCCAAATCCTTACTAAAGATAACACCGATGGTAAGATTTATGCATTGACTCATGGACTGAGTGACTGAGTGACTGAGCGACCGATCGACTGATTTTCATCCTTGTGTGGACCACGGGTTAAGAACCGTTGCTCTCGACTTTCCATGACACCACAGACATCTTATAAGAGGAGCTTTACCTTGCATCTTGAACCTGGTTCAGCTCGGAGAAAATTCTAACATTTGGTTACAAAATTCAATAGATTTTATTTTCTTTTTTTCACATATTATTTTCCAAATAATAATAATACATAACACGCCAGCAACAACTGTAATACCCTAAAAGCGACGCGAACTCTATCTTTCGTGTGTGACACCCTTCTCGTATTCCATCACGCTAACCGATTGATCGATCGCGCGTCCTGCGCTGATCAACAACGGTGTTCAAGCCATCTCGCACCAACTCACCCAAGTCGCACTGAAGTGTCTATAGAATATTATGATAATCCTTCACCTACGATCCCCTCCCAGCACAACTCTTTTGTTTTTGCGGGCCGCCAGCCAAGGTAAGGGGTAAAAGTATTTCTCCAATCTAGGCCATGGCTGCTGGTGGAGCTCACCTAAAACAGAAAGAATGATACGAAGGAGATGAATGTGAGCTCCTCGGGAGATTAATGTGAGCTCCTCGGGAGATTAATGTGAGCTCCCCGGGAGATTAATTTCAGCTCCTCAAGAGATTAATGTGAGCTCCTCGGGAGAATAGTTTGAGCTCCTCGGGAGATTAATGTGAGCTCCTCGGGAGATTAATGTGAGCTCCTCGGGAGATCAATGAGAGCTCCTCGGGAGATTAATATGAGATCCTCGGGAGATCAATGTGAGCTCCTCAGATTAATGTGAGCTCCTCGGGATTTTAATGTGAGCTCCTCGGGAAATTAATGTGAACCCAGATTAACGTGAGCTCCTCACGTTATAGGGGAAAGAAGGCGAAAGAGGACTTCTTTAGGTTTCTTCAAGCAAAGAAAACCGTACCCAGTAACTAGCTATACATCTATCTCTCTGTATACATGAAGATAGAAGGGATTTTTTTTTTTTTTTTTTCCCAAAAGAAGGAACAGAGAAGAGGTCCAGGTGAGGATATTCCCTCAAAGGCCCAGTCCTCTGTTCTTAACGCTACCTCGCTATCGCGGGAAATAGCGAATAGTATGAAAAAAAAAATATATATATATATATATATATATATATATATATATATATATATATATATATATATATATATATATACATATATACATATATATATAAAGGACAAACGTTATCGTCATCTCACATGTATTGTACACCGAACCAAAAAATTAACTTTACGGATGGGTTCCGATACATTTCAATATGAACACTACGACTCCTGCTGTCTCAGTAGCATCGGTCAGCGTGAATGCGCGACGCATTTCTGAATCATCATATAAGTTGGTCTGTGGAGAGACTATTAATAAAAATCAAATAACATGAGGCATCATAACTGTTTTAAGACAGTAAACTCTACATGGTATATTTTGTCTTACGCACATGGAGAAATATACAGAAGGGAGGCAGAGCTACTAATGTGAGGCAAGGCACTGGAGCATCCGTCAAAATCCTTCGTCAGTTCTGTCATGGTGTCTCGCACAAAAATGTAAGAATGCATGGTTGTGTGTATGTGTGTGTGTGTGTGTGTGTGTGTGTGTGCGTGTGTGTGTGTACCTGCTCATGCGTATACAACACTTTCTGGAAGGATTACTTATAAGGTACTTCGTACCTGAAGTGCAGACAGGGATAGATTAATTCGTCAGATAACACAGTCAAGACATCCTCTACGGTCATGATCAACGATCATAATGAATTCATTCAGACTCCATCTGAATATCGTCAACTCCATCAGAATATCGTCAAGTCCATCAGAATATCGTCAACTCCAGAATATCGTCAAGTCCATCTGAATATCGTCAACTCCATCAGGATATCTTCCTCCATCAGAATATCGTCAACTCCATCAGAATGTCGTTAACTCCATCAGAATATCGTTAACTCCATCAGAATATCGTCAACTCCATCAGAATATCGTTAACTCCATCAGAATATCGTTAACTCCATCAGAATATCGTCAAGTATTCTCTCAAGTTGAGGTTCCGAGGTCTTATCGTTCTCGTGCGCAATTCATCTTTCCTTTTTTTTCTGCACCGACTACGTGAATTGCTCGCTTTCCCGTTCAGACTTCAGAGGAGGATTTCAGTTAGAGTTGGATGGGCCACACTCCACACAGGAGGGCCACGAGCTTCTTCAAAACACGTCGGGGGCCACCGTACCGTTCAACTCACGACACACACCACAGACTTATATAATCTCTCGATTTCCACCTTTTAACAAGATAATCATAAAGACACCTTTACCGGCGACTTCAGCTAAGAAAACATGAAATGACATTTCATGACCAGACTGAATTTTTTTTTTTTTTTTTTTTTTTTTGGCGGCCCCAGAGAAACCGGTGCGCTGGTGATGGCTGCTGGAGTACACAAGACGTCATCCTCAACCCGGAGGTGGCTCAGCCAACATGAACCCTCCTCCTCCTCCTCCTCTGGGACATTAAGCATCCGTGCGGTACATCAACCTCCGGGCTGGTAACCTGGGTTCTCCATCACCTGAGGAGCGCGTGCCCCTTGTGTCTAGTCCGTGTAACTATTCCATCATACAACGCACAAAGTACTGCCTTAATCTTACTATATAATGTGACCTTTCCTCTTTGGTTTTTCACACAGTTCCTTGACGTGCTGTATTAGGCGAGCGTTGTAAGAGCAGGTCCCACTGCATCTTAGGGTGAAGAAAAAAGAGGTCTATATACAAGTCCGCTTTACCTCGGTGTTTCTTTTCGTTCATGAATGTGAACTCCCAAAAAGGATGTAAAAAATGAACTTAGAACTATCTCTAATAGAACTTTCACTGTAGATGTATAAAGTTACAACTATCCATCTCTGATAGAACTTTCACTGTAGATATAAGATGTTAGAACCATCCATCTCTGACAGAACTTTCACTGTAGATATAAGATGTTAGAACTATCCATCTCTAATAGAGCTTTCACTGTAGATATATGAAGTTAGAACCATCCATCTCTATGGGGACTTTCACTGTAGATATAAGAAAGGTTAGAAGTTACGTCATCAAAGTGTGACGAACTAACCCCGAAGGAAGGGGGGAACTATATAGAATTACTCAGCATCTCTTCACGTTCTAATGAAGGTGTCTTCCACAGGTGTCGTCAAAGATGCGACGCTGGCGGACGGGGCGGGCCTGCCTGCTCTTCCCCAGCCTCCTGGTAGTATGGAGCCTTCTTCAGGTGTCACAGGCCGCGCCTCCACAATCGGCCCTCAGAGGGCATTTCTCAGTCGGCGGTGTCAGCTACAGTACAGAAAGCAGGAGTGTGGAGAACGGCGGTCGCTTACACGTCGGTCAAGCCCTCCCTGGAAGCCGCGGGAGCCGTGCCGAAGCCATCCAGAGACACCAGGCGCTATTCCTCAAGCCTGACAGCGTCGAGAACCGCGACCTCGGCAGAGGGGGATACATGTACAGTCACGCCGTGGGCGGTAACGCCAATGTCCCACCTCACTTCCAAGTAGTGATCGACAGTCCTGAGAACGACGGCGCTCGTCACCATGGTCGAACCACGTCCGCCGCAGGGGGTCATGGCCACCTCCGAGTCGTCCCCGACAGTCCAGAAAAGGACGTCAGACATCAAGTTCGTGCATCTGCTGGAGGCACGGGTGGCCATTCCCACTTCCGCCTCGTCCCCGACAGTCCAGAGAATGATGCTGTAAGTCATCAGATTCACACAGCGCCAGCCGGAGGTAGGAGTGGTCATTCCCACTTCCAGATAGTCACCGACAGTCACGAAACCCGAAGCATAGAGGACCAGAGCCTAGAGCTTTCCCTCGGTAGTGGTAAGGTACATGGCGGTGGCGGAAGGACGTCCGTGGCCCACACTGGCTTCTCCTCTCAGTTCCAGGTGTTTGGAGACAACGACGATGACGACTCGCAAGACCACTTCGACTCTCTCGAGGACGACTTCAGACCATATATGACACTGGGCAGACGATATCATCCGGAAGGGAGTGTGATCACCTCCCCTCAGGAGCTCTTCATTCCAACTCCAGCCCCGGTCAAGCCCGTCAGTCATGGGACTGGAAAACAGACAACGCAGACTTTTATGAATCCATTCATGCACGTCTTACAGTCCTCTTCCGAAGACGATGCTTCTGAAGACCATGATGATCTCGATGATGACGATGACGACGGCCTCAGGCTCATCGTGAACAACAATGTTGTGAGTCTGAGGAGAAAGGACGATAGCGGGGAACGTCTGGCACTCCACGACAGCATTTTGACCAAACACTACAACATCATCGACAATCAAGGCAGCGTCCACTGGGGTTACATCTTAGATGACCAGTACCAGGATCACATTGTGAAGGTGGATGGAACGATGGCAGGGAAGTTTGGATGGACGGCCCCAGGCGGCCAGGAAGTCAAAGTCAAGTATATCGCTGACGAGGGTGGCTACAGAGTCCTTAGTGCCTCGGGTATCCACCCGATGGATGAAGATGAAGTAAGAAGACTCAAGGAGCAGCATCTCCTAGTACACCAAACCATTACAAATCAAGGTTCGGGAATCAGCGGGGGACCTGTGGGTGTCCCTCTTCCCGGTACAAAACAAACTGGGTTTGCATCAACCACCGGTACTCAGGTGGGTCCGGTAGGAGTCCCACTACCTGGACATGGGGCTGGCGGTTCACTAGCATCTCCTGGATCACGTGGTCAATCGGTTACCGGTGGCACTGGTGACGCAACATTCCAAATGGATAGTGTAGGAGTTCCTCTTCCTGGTTTTGGTCAAACTGGCCAGAGTGGGAAAGATGTCTCTCTCCAAGGCCCGCCCTCTGGAGTAAGCATTGGTTCCCCGGTTGTCGGTGTGCCTCTGCCTAGTCCAACAGGACCTGACGTCAAGGCGCCTGTCAGCCCATCTTCGCCTGGATTCGTTGACGAAGACGGTGACCCAACTATAGTTCTCACCGGCGGAACTGGTGGCGTGGGTCTTCCTATTCCATCAGGACCTGATGTCGGTACATCTGCCGGTCTTCCCAGTCCATCAGGCCCCGGTGTAGGTGTCGGCCCCTCATTTCCTGGATTTGCTGACGATGACGACGAACTAACTATAGTTTTAGGGGGAGGCACTGGCGGTGTTGGTCTTCCTGGTCCAGCTGGACCTGGTGCTCCAGTTCTAGTGGGTGCATCCTCACCGGAAGAGTTCGACTTGGATGATCCAACCATTGTACTGGGTGGTGGAGGCACCACTGGCGTTGGTCTCCCCGGCACTGGGGTGGGAGCACCCCAGGGAGATCCGACCCTCTTTGGTCCCTGCCCACTTGCCGGCAAGGTACACCCATCCCTCCTCCCTCAAGAATGTCAAACAGAAGGACCGATGACAGGTTCAGGGTCGTCAAGTCCTGGCGTACCTTTGCCTGGCGTAGGAGGAGGAGCAGGAGCTCCTGGTCTTGATACAGGAGGGCCAGGAACTGGTGCTGGAACAGGGGGTATAGAACTTAGCACTGGAGAAAGGGGTGCAGGATCTGCTCCCGGAGTACCTTTGCCTGGCTTAGGTGCAGGAGCAGGAGCTCCTGGTTCCGATACTCCAACAGGAACGCCGGGATTTAGCACTGGGGCAGGAGGTACAGGACCTGGAACTGGAGCCAGTGTTCCAGAATCAGGCACTGGAACAGGAAGTGCAGGATTTGATGGCGGCGTTCCTTTGCCTGGAATTGGAGGAGGAGCAGCCGCAGGGCCTGACTCTGGAGTAGGGGGTCCGGGATTGGATGCTGGAGCAGTGGGACCAGGATTTGGCACTGGAACAGGTGCGGGATTTGATGGTGGCGTTCCTCTGCCCGGAGTTGGGGGTGGAGTAGACATAGGGACAGGCTCCGGAGCAGGAGGTTCAGGACCGGGAACTGGAATAGACAGTCCAGGATTCGGAACTGGGGCAGGTGTCGGAGTGCCCCTACCTGGACCTGGAGGTGCGGGTGTTGGACCTAGCTCAGGAACAGGGAGTTCAGGAATCAGTACTGGTGCAAGTACTCCCGGATTAGGTACTGGAGCAGGTGCAGGATCTACCGGTGGAGTGCCTCTGCCTGACTTTGGAGGTGGTATAGACGTGGGGGCCGGCGCTGGAGCAGGAGGCCCAGGACTTGGTACTGGCGCAGGAGGTCCAGGATCTAGTACTGGAGCAGGAGGCGCAGGATTTGGTACCGAATCAGGAAGTGCAGGAGCGGGTGGCGGAGTACCTTTACCTGGATTGGGAGGTGATGCTGGACCTGGCTCAGGTCCAGGAGGTCCAGGATTTGGTATTGGCGCAGGAGGTCCAGGATTTGATACTGGCGCAGGAGGCCCAGGATTTGGTACTGGCGCAGGAGGCCCTGGATTGAGTGGTGGAGTACCATTACCTGGATTTGGAGGTGATACTGGGCCTGGTTCTGGCGCAGGAGGCCCAGAATTTGATACTGGCGCAGGAGGTCCAGGATTTGGTACTGGCGCAGGAGGCCCAGGATTTGGTACTGGCGCAGGAGGCCCTGGATTGAGTGGTGGAGTACCATTACCTGGATTTGGAGGTGATACTGGGCCTGGTTCTGGCGCAGGAGGCCCAGAATTTGATACTGGCGCAGGAGGTCCAGGATTTGGTACTGGCGCAGGAGGCCCAGGATTTGGTACTGGCGCAGGAGGCCCTGGATTGAGTGGTGGAGTACCATTACCTGGATTTGGAGGTGATACTGGGCCTGGCTCTGACGCAGGAGGCCCAGGATTTGGTACTGGCGCAGGAGGTCCAGGATTTGATACTGGCGCAGGAGGTCCAGGATTTGGTACTGGCGCAGGAGGCCCTGGATTGAGTGGTGGAGTACCATTACCTGGATTTGGAGGTGATACTGGGCCTGGTTCTGGCGCAGGAGGCCCTGGATTGAGTGGTGGAGTACCATTACCTGGATTTGGAGGTGATACTGGGCCTGGTTCTGGCGCAGGAGGCCCAGAATTTGATACTGGCGCAGGAGGTCAGGATTTGATACTGCGCAGGAGGTCCAGGATTTGATACTGCGCAGGAGGCCCAGAATTTGATACTGGCGCAGGAGGTCCAGATTTGATACTGGCGCAGGAGGTCAGGATTTGATACTGCGCAGGAGGCCCAGAATTTGGTTCTGGCGCAGGAGGCCCAGATTTGATACTGCGCAGGAGGCCAGGATTTGATACTGGCGCAGGAGGTCAGGATTTGATACTGCGCAGGAGGCCCAGATTTGATACTGGCGCAGGAGGTCAGGATTTGATACTGGCGCAGGAGGCCCAGAATTTGGTTCTGGCGCAGGAGGCCCAGGATTTGGTACTGGCGCAGGAGGTCAGGATTTGATACTGCGCAGGAGGCCCAGAATTTGATACTGGCGCAGGAGGTCAGGATTTGATTACTGGCGCAGGAGGTCAGGATTTGATACTGCGCAGGAGGTCCAGGATTTGATACTGCGCAGGAGGTCCAGGATTTGATACTGCGCAGGAGGCCCAGATTTGATACTGGCGCAGGAGGTCCAGGATTTGGTACTGCGCAGGAGGCCCTGGATTGAGTGGTGGAGTACCATTACCTGGATTTGGAGGTGATACTGGGCCTGGTTCTGGCGCAGGAGGCCCAGAATTTGGTTCTGGCGCAGGAGGCCCAGGATTTGATACTGGCGCAGGAGGCCCAGAATTTGATACTGGCGCAGGAGGCCCTGGATTGAGTGGTGGAGTACCATTACCTGGATTTGGAGGTGATGCTGGACCTGGCTCAGGTCCAGGAGGTCCAGGATTTGATACTGCGCAGGAGGCCCAGAATTTGATACTGGCGCAGGAGGCCCAGATTTGATACTGCGCAGGAGGCCCAGAATTTGGTTCTGGCGCAGGAGGCCCAGATTTGATACTGGCGCAGGAGGCCCAGGATTTGGTACTGGCGCAGGAGGCCCAGGATTTGGTACTGGCGCAGGTACTGGAGCAGGAGGCCCAGGATTTGGTAATGGCGCAGGAGGCCCAGATTTGATACTGGCGCAGGAGGTCAGGATTTGATACTGCGCAGGAGGTCCAGGATTTGGTACTGCGCAGGAGGCCCAGATTTGATACTGCGCAGGAGGCCCAGATTTGATACTGCGCAGGAGGCCCAGATTTGATACTGCGCAGGAGGCCCAGATTTGATACTGCGCAGGAGGCCCAGGATTGAGTGGTGGAGTACCATTACCTGGATTTGGAGGTGATACTGGGCCTGGTTCTGGCGCAGGAGGCCCAGGACTTGGTACTGGCGCAGGAGGCCCAGATTTGATACTGCGCAGGAGGCCCAGAATTTGGTTCTGGCGCAGGAGGCCCAGATTTGATACTGGCGCAGGAGGCCCAGATTTGATACTGCGCAGGAGGTCCAGGATTTGATACTGCGCAGGAGGTCCAGGATTTGATACTGCGCAGGAGGCCCAGATTTGATACTGCGCAGGAGGCCCAGAATTTGGTTCTGGCGCAGGAGGCCCAGAATTTGGTTCTGGCGCAGGAGGCCCAGAATTTGGTTCTGGCGCAGGAGGCCCAGATTTGATACTGCGCAGGAGGCCCAGATTTGATACTGGCGCAGGAGGTCAGGATTTGATACTGCGCAGGAGGTCCAGGATTTGATACTGCGCAGGAGGCCCAGAATTTGATACTGGCGCAGGAGGCCCAGATTTGATACTGCGCAGGAGGCCCAGATTTGATACTGCGCAGGAGGCCCAGATTTGATACTGCGCAGGAGGCCCAGATTTGATACTGCGCAGGAGGCCCAGGACTTGGTACTGGCGCAGGAGGCCCTGGATTGAGTGGTGGAGTACCATTACCTGGATTTGGAGGTGATACTGGGCCTGGTTCTGGCGCAGGAGGCCCAGATTTGATACTGCGCAGGAGGTCCAGGATTTGATACTGCGCAGGAGGCCCAGATTTGATACTGCGCAGGAGGCCCAGAATTTGATACTGGCGCAGGAGGCCCAGAATTTGATACTGGCGCAGGAGGCCCAGATTTGATACTGCGCAGGAGGCCCAGGACTTGGTACTGGCGCAGGAGGTCAGGATTTGATACTGCGCAGGAGGCCCAGATTTGATACTGGCGCGGGAGGCCCAGGATTTGGTACTGGCGCAGGAGGTCCAGGATTTGATACTGGCGCAGGAGGTCCAGGATTTGATACTGGCGCGGGAGGCCCAGGATTTGGTAATGGCGCAGGAGGCCCAGGATTGAGTGGTGGAGTACCATTACCTGGATTTGGAGGTGATACTGGGCCTGGTTCTGGCGCAGGAGGCCCAGAATTTGGTTCTGGCGCAGGAGGCCCAGGATTTGGTACTGGCGCAGGAGGCCCAGGATTTGATACTGGCGCAGGAGGTCCAGGATTTGGTACTGGCGCAGGAGGCCCTGGATTGAGTGGTGGAGTACCATTACCTGGATTTGGAGGTGATACTGGGCCTGGTTCTGGCGCAGGAGGCCCAGAATTTGATACTGGCGCAGGAGGCCCAGATTTGATACTGCGCAGGAGGCCCAGGATTGAGTGGTGGAGTACCATTACCTGGATTTGGAGGTGATACTGGGCCTGGTTCTGGCGCAGGAGGCCCAGATTTGATACTGGCGCAGGAGGTCAGGATTTGGTACTGCGCAGGAGGCCCAGGATTGAGTGGTGGAGTACCATTACCTGGATTTGGAGTGATACTGGGCCTGGTTCTGGCGCAGGAGGCCCAGATTTGATACTGGCGCAGGAGGTCAGGATTTGATACTGCGCAGGAGGTCCAGGATTTGGTACTGGCGCAGGAGGCCAGGATTTGGTACTGCGCAGGAGGCCCAGAATTTGGTTCTGGCGCAGGAGGCCCAGGACTTGGTACTGGCGCAGGAGGTCAGGATTTGATACTGCGCAGGAGGTCCAGGATTTGGTACTGCGCAGGAGGCCCAGATTTGATACTGGCGCAGGAGGTCAGGATTTGGTACTGGCGCAGGTACTGGAGCAGGAGGCCCAGGATTTGGTAATGGCGCAGGAGGCCCAGAATTTGATACTGGCGCAGGAGGTCAGGATTTGGTACTGGCGCAGGAGGTCAGGATTTGATTACTGGCGCAGGAGGCCCAGGACTTGGTACTGGCGCAGGAGGCCCAGAATTTGATACTGGCGCAGGAGGTCAGGATTTGATTACTGGCGCAGGAGGCCCAGGATTGAGTGGTGGAGTACCATTACCTGGATTTGGAGGTGATACTGGGCCTGGTTCTGGCGCAGGAGGCCCAGGATTTGATACTGGCGCAGGAGGTCCAGGATTTGGTACTGGCGCAGGAGGCCCAGGATTTGATACTGGCGCAGGAGGCCCAGATTTGATACTGCGCAGGAGGTCCAGGATTTGATACTGGCGCAGGAGGCCCTGGATTGAGTGGTGGAGTACCATTACCTGGATTTGGAGGTGATACTGGGCCTGGTTCTGGCGCAGGAGGCCCAGATTTGATACTGGCGCAGGAGGCCCTGGATTGAGTGGTGAGTACCATTACCTGGATTTGGAGGTGATGCTGGACCTGGCTCAGGTCCAGGAGGTCCAGGATTTGGTTCTGGCGCAGGAGGCCCAGGATTTGATACTGGCGCAGGAGGTCCAGGATTTGATACTGGCGCAGGAGGTCAGGATTTGATACTGCGCAGGAGGCCCAGAATTTGATACTGGCGCAGGAGGCCCAGAATTTGATACTGGCGCAGGAGGCCCAGAATTTGATACTGGCGCAGGAGGTCCAGATTTGATACTGCGCAGGAGGCCCAGATTTGATACTGGCGCAGGAGGTCAGGATTTGATACTGCGCAGGAGGCCCAGATTTGATACTGGCGCAGGAGGCCAGGATTTGGTACTGCGCAGGAGGCCCAGGATTTGATACTGCGCAGGAGGCCCAGAATTTGATACTGGCGCAGGAGGCCCAGATTTGATACTGCGCAGGAGGCCCAGAATTTGATACTGGCGCAGGAGGCCCAGATTTGATACTGCGCAGGAGGCCCAGAATTTGATACTGGCGCAGGAGGCCCAGAATTTGATACTGGCGCAGGAGGTCAGGATTTGATACTGGCGCAGGAGGTCAGGATTTGATACTGGCGCAGGAGGTCAGGATTTGATACTGCGCAGGAGGCCCAGAATTTGATACTGGCGCAGGAGGCCCAGAATTTGGTTCTGGCGCAGGAGGCCAGGATTTGATACTGCGCAGGAGGCCCAGAATTTGATACTGGCGCAGGAGGTCAGGATTTGATACTGCGCAGGAGGCCCAGGACTTGGTACTGGCGCAGGAGGTCCAGGATTTGGTACTGCGCAGGAGGCCCAGAATTTGGTTCTGGCGCAGGAGGCCAGGATTTGATACTGCGCAGGAGGTCCAGGATTTGGTACTGGCGCAGGAGGTCAGGATTTGATACTGCGCAGGAGGCCCAGATTTGATACTGGCGCAGGAGGTCCAGGATTTGATACTGGCGCAGGAGGTCCAGGATTTGATACTGGCGCAGGAGGCCCAGGATTTGATACTGGCGCAGGAGGCCCAGGATTTGGTACTGGCGCAGGAGGTCCAGGATTTGATACTGGCGCAGGAGGCCAGGATTTGATACTGCGCAGGAGGCCCAGAATTTGGTTCTGGCGCAGGAGGCCAGGATTTGGTACTGCGCAGGAGGCCCAGATTTGATACTGGCGCAGGAGGTCAGGATTTGATACTGCGCAGGAGGCCCAGAATTTGATACTGGCGCAGGAGGCCCAGAATTTGATACTGGCGCAGGAGGCCAGGATTTGATACTGCGCAGGAGGCCCAGAATTTGATACTGGCGCAGGAGGCCCAGAATTTGGTACTGGCGCAGGAGGCCCAGGATTTGGTACTGGCGCAGGTACTGGAGCAGGAGGCTCAGGATTTGGTAATGGCGCAGGAGGTCAGGATTTGATACTGGCGCAGGAGGTCAGGATTTGGTACTGCGCAGGAGGCCCAGAATTTGATACTGGCGCAGGAGGTCCAGGATTTGGTACTGGCGCAGGAGGTCAGGATTTGGAACTGTGTGCTGAAAGAGGAGTGGTTGACGAGGTTTAAAAAAGGGAGGCATACACCAATATACTTGAGTGGGAAAGATGGTCAGCGGGCACTGCTGGTTTACACACTAATCTATAAGCGTGCAAAAAGAGAGACTTTTGGATGTGGATGTGCTGAGAGGGGCAGTTGGTTAGATGTCTGATCATTGCCTAGTGGAGGTGAGGGGTGAAGATTTGTATAGAGACTTTCGGAAAAGAGGAAACGTCATGGGTGAGAAGAGAGTGGTGAGAGTAAGTAAGCGTGAAGAAATATCAAAAGAGAGTGTGCACAATGGAAAAAGGAGATATTATATGAAGATAGGGAAGTCGATGAGGAAAGAGGGGGATTTTGGGAAGCAGCGCTGGCATGTGCTAGAGATGCAAGTGGTATGCGTGAGATGGTAGGCGGGCAGACTACATAGGGTAGCGAGTGGTGGGATGACGAAGTACGGTTGTAAGTGAAAGAGAATCGAGGTACATGGGCGCTACTTACAAGCAAGGCGAACAAATCATCGGAAGATGTGTAACAGAAAGCGGCATGAAGTCAAAAGGATGGTGCAGGGGCTGAAAAAAGGGGTCAAATTAGAGTTAAGGTGAGCACGTCTCAGTAAACTTTTGGGGGAATAATAAGTTTCGAAAGATCAAATGTGTGCAAGAAAAAAGAAATGAACATATGAAAACAATTGTAACATGAACATTAGTGAAGGTCTATACAAATTGGATGGCTTTGTCTCAGGCAAAATTTGTAAACAGGTCCCTTTTCTGTCTACATAAAATCTTATGACAAGGCATGATGCCAGACCCGACCACAACCATCCGGGAACACGTGTTTACCAATGACGTCTTGGCTTCGTCTCTTCCTTGTATATCAACTGACGGTTCTAAGTCTTCTATCTTATTCTTGTATCTCCCCTGACGATGTGATCATTACACGAAAGTGCACTTGGGAACTTATCGTGTTTCATTTTCCTCCTGGCTATCAGCAAACACTAGATCACGCGCTCCTCTGAACTATCGATATATATATATATATATATATATATATATATATATATATATATATATATATATATATATATATATATATTATCATTATGATCATCATACATAAATCACAGTTTCCCGCGTCAGCCAGGTAGCAACAGGAAACAGACGAAGAATAGCCCATCCACTAATACACACACACACACACACACACACACACACACATATATATATATATATATATATATATATATATATATATATATATATATATATATATATATATATGTATGTATATATACTAACAATTTACGTGACAAATATGGTGTTCGCAAAGAGATCCATCACTGGCCATGGCTATATCCGATAAGTAATAAATCTTTTGCACTTCACTTTTCAAAGGTAAAATTCAACCCGTTCTCCCTTGGCAAAAATTACAGTTCAAAGAACTGTGATACGGTGTTGTGGCTGGCCAACGCAACGCATCGAGAGCCAGTTTACTGTGATCCTTCGTTGTGGCTTTCTCATGCAATCCACCGAAAGCCAGTTTATTGTGACAACGTGCTGTCGCTGTTCCAAGCAATCCACCTAAAGCCGGTCTATTTCTGACTATCCCTTGTGGCTGTTCCCCGTGCAATCTATCGAAAGCTAGTCTACTGAGATCACGTTTGGCCGTAATCTCAGTCGCTCAATAAGCAAAGCTACAGGATGACTTAAATTCGTAGAAGAGACAAAGGTTTCCCCTAACGTGCCTTTTACCCCTGATAGATAGATAGATAGATAGACAGACGAGATGAATTTACTGCGCAGGTGAAAATTTTATGAACCGCAACTAATCCGCAAGGTTTTAAAAGCTCTGACATAGGGATGTCCCTGCAATGGATAGCACTCAATATCGAGTGCGAAGCTGCCACCAGCATTGTCACAAGGGGTTCCTGTGCCATTTAAGACGAATATCGAAGGTTTAACTAAGGTTAAGCTTATATTTGGGTTAGTTGCACAAGCTTTTGACACGAATACCATTCTTCCTTCCACCTGTGTAGCTGGTTCATCTTGGGAAAGTGGAGCCTCTGTATTATAAGTATGACAGCTGCTGATGTATGCTTGGGGGAAAAAGAAAAGAACATCCTTTGGGGAAATTTTCATATAAAAGCATTAACCCATATGAAAATATTTTTTCGTGTCGAATAAAATGAAGTCCACTTATTGACTACTAAAGGACAAAGGACCAATCATTCACTTGCTCTCTAACTAGTTGTCTGGTCAACTTGGTTAAGCAGGGGGAAGGGGGGGGGGGGAGGTCATTGGGAGGCCAGCGACATCAAATTTAAAACCGCCAATCGAAGTATCGAGAACATCTTCCTCGGGTTTAAGATAACTCAAACAACGAGCTGGCTTTCACAGCACGTATGTCTTCATGTATAATTTCTGTACTTCTACATAATGCTTACCATTATTGTACATACTGTACATTCCTCTGTGAACTTCAGTGTACAATATTTCATTTATAACATAGCCTGATCGAGCAAGATAATCAACACGAAAGCAACGTTTCCTTTTACACAGATCAATAACTGAATAATCATAAGCTTAAAAAGTGGCTTCATCCACGACGGAGAGGTGACGCACGCTGCCCGACCCAAGGCCAGTCAGTCAAATTTCAAGTAAAAAGTATTTGTTTACAAATTCTAACGTCGGTGCTTTGTCTCACTGGCCTTTACATTAAAAGGAAAATACTTTATTATTTAAAGTAACGAATAATTCAGGGTATTATATTCTTTAAAATAACGAATAATTCAGGTATTATCATTTTCCTTTCGCCTAAATTTGACACCTAACTTCCCGTGCCACAGCCTATCATGCATATCAACTGCCCACATGACGCTTACCTTCATGGCCAGGTTACCGTACCGTTGTCTGGACAACTAAATGGTGGGTCTCTCTGCTGTGGACCGATGACCGTTACACCAGGCAAAACACTCATCCTTCGTTCGTTCTGATGATCACCTTCAGCAGAACGATAAATACGGGAAAGTACAGTAGGGATGACGAGAGAGCAACGTAATATTACGCGAGGATCCAGTCAGAAGAGTTTATGAGCAGCTGAGCCAGGACGTGGAACGGGCAAGCAAAACCTTGCCAGACTTAAACTTTTTAATGACGTTACATAAATATTGCTTGATGTAAAAGCAGGTTATGAGAATGCTGACCGATGTTTTCTCTTCAAATTATCCAGTTGCCACAATTTAACATACCGCTATTTACGACGTTAGCCACCGTTTAACAATTCAAAAGAAATGTTCACGTCGTTAACTGTGCCTTGATACTGGTTCTTGTGCTTCTTAATGTTAATTAGTCTTATGACCCTCCCGCAAACAGAAAAACAAAGAGCAGAGAGGCAAGTTACCGTCACTGGAAGCAAATAACAATAAACAATAATTCAGGAGGTAAATGTAGTTTTGAACGGCTTGAATTTGGTCGCTTGCCAATCCAGGATTGCGAATCGTAGTCTTAAAATATCGGCTGGGGTATCAAGCGCCACATTCACACTTATACCCCAGCCTAACACCGTAAACGACTGGTCCCTGAAGGAGTTGTTACAGACCCAGGGGTCGATGGAACTGTGCAGGGGGTCGATAAATGTTTAAGGGTCGACTGGGGGGGTCGACGAAATTCTCTGGGTGAAAAAACTTTAAATTCAAAAGTTCAAATTCAATCGTATATATAATAAAGGAAAAGCAGATTATCATTAGGTCCATCCAGCTATTAAGGATATAAGCTTTTTGCGAGTAAAAGGTATATTTCATTAGCTAGTTTTATTCTACTCTTGTTTAACTTTGCTGATTTAGTTATATATATATATATATATATATATATATATATATATATATATATATATATATATATATATGTTACTGTAATAATATCAATTTTAATGATAATAAAGCATGGGATTGGAGTCGATGAAGGCCTAATAAGTCTGTGATGACGTGGATAGATTCAAAAGTCTGGGAACCCGATTTTAAACACCCAGTTGTGCAGTCCACATCCACCTCTAGGGGAGGTACCAGCATCCAGTGGGAAGTACCTCTACCTAATGTCCTGTGTGTGTCGCCAGTTACAACACCCATTTCGTGAAGAGTAAGCTGTACCGCTTGAAAGTGCAGTCGATCAAAAACCACAAACTTAGGGGCTTTTTCTTATACCAGTAACTCAAAATGTCAGAGGAGACCACTAAACAGCGCTCTAATTTCAGGGAGAATAAGGGGGATGGATCTTTAGCCCACACCGTTACAAATCAATGCGTTTTTCATCTCGTTCAGAGAGCGCAGGCCATGCTCTACCTGGACTTACTGTGCACACACACACAATGTCTAGCTTTGAACTTACAGGCTGACGTACCATCAGCATTAGTTTTGTTTCCATTGTGGTGTTTATATATTAATCACAACACAGGATATCATCGGCTGAATCTCATGTATAAACGAAATTACCCGGCTAATAACACTACATCAGAGACATCACTCTATCTTAAAATAGAAAAGTCAGCCAAAATATTCAAACAAAGGTTTCCTTTAAGCACTAAAAACTGTCATTGCAGTCAATGCCAAATATTTCTACAAACTCCTGAAACAATGGGTAAATACACTCATTACAAACACGAAAATACCGAGGTCTGTGCCAACAATGAACTGCAATCATTACACACAAATTTCATATATCAGTGCAGGCAATGATATAAAGAACTGTATGCAACGGAATACCCTCAAGTTTCCTCAGACGCAAGCAACAATGTTAACAGCAACTCATGGCAACAATTACGTTACTAGGATCTTTTTCTTTCCCTCAGGAAAATCACTCCCACATATTCTCTTACAAGCACTAAGTTACTCCTGCTTGCACTAAGTTACTCCTGCTTATCACTGTTAATACCGGCCGAGTAAAGAAATAAAAAAAATAAAAAGCAAAAGTTATCTGAGAGAATATGAGAAAATATGTAAAAGGTTCACTGATGAATGTATGACGAGTGTTGCCCTCTGGTAACGTCTGTGCCCCCCACTTACTGCAGGTCTCCGTTAAGTTGCTGTTAGGTCTAACCTATCCCTATCGTTGGTCTAAACTTCGAACCAGCAATAACGATAGCTCCAGCGAAGGGGAAAATTCTAACCACTTATTCATTTATCTATTTCACAGTGGAGGCTCCAGACATGGAGACAAAATTGCGCATCAAGGCCGGGCTTTAATTGAAATATCTAGAGGATCATAGGAGGGCAGAAAGAAAATACTAAGGAAAGCATTTACGAATTTTTAGAGGAAGTGAATGACCTTTCTTTTAAAATGGGCCAGGTCACAGTTATAAGGAAAGACATGAGATGATAGAAAGTTCCAGAGTTTCGAGGTGTAGGAAAAGGAAGTTATCAAAACAGCCCACCCACGAGTTGCCAACGACCACAAAGTAATATCTAGTATAGTTGTAGGGGTACAAAAGTAGTCAGCTGTGTGACTGTAGCATAGAATTTTGCTTTCAAGAATTTAGTAAGGATATCAAAACCACCTGTATCATAATACCACTAGGGAATTTTCGTGAAAAATGACTTCCACTGTAACCCTGCCGTATTCACTATGCGTACTTGCCTCTGAAAAATATAATCAATAATCGTACGTATAAGGGAAAATGTTCTGATCATCGAACTATGGCATACATTGCGTGGATCTGGCGACGAACCGGGAGACATGTAGAGACAATGCAAATACCACATGGTCTGCGACCAGAACGTAACTTTCTCCTGCGCAAATAAGCCCTAATAATTCTTATCTGGTTAATATCATTGTTGTAACTGGAAAAGGACTAACATCATAGGACGCCACATAGACCCACTGGAAAGCTTTCTTTAGCTGTGCTATTAATAATTTCACTTCACATTGGCTAAGATTTTTGTACTGCATCTCAGTTACTTTGAAAAGATATACATAACGTCTGAATCTCAGTTACTTTGAAAAGATATACTTAACGTAACAGGACAAAAGCGTTGCCGATAAGCTGAAGAAGAAACGTTTTCTTAAGGTAAACTCGTTTCCTTATAATAACACACAGTATCAACACTGTTGAACACTAGTAAGCGTCAGTACAATAAAAAGAATATCAAATACCAAAGCGAACCACTATACAAACATCCTTTGTCCATTTAACCTCAACATATCACACACAAAAAAGTGGAATATGAAGTGGCTTTGAATAAAACAAATTCTAAATAAGAGAAATCATTACCTCGACTGAATTCAAGATGGTGGTGTCATGGGTAGTCGATGACGGGTAGGTCCGACCAACTAGCTACTGATGCTCACTTCATATATGGCCCTGTTGAAGAATAATAATAAAAAAAATAATCAGCACTTCGCACAAGACTAACTAAATTTCCTTTTACAGGCAACGATCTACTGAAGAAAAGAAGATACGTACCTTTCATGCCTGCCGAGATGAACGTACAGCCAACACCACGTCAGCCGTCTCCTCCTAGGTACGCCGTGACTTATCTTGTCGGTAGAAAATCGGACAGTCATTTTCAGATATTTTGTGTCACTAATGTCGTTCTATTAGCCATCAATCTTTAATTCATAATTGGCAGTGAATTTACATATATCCTAAACATAAATCCGTCACGTTTCTGATTAATTTGTAGCATGGTAATTACACCACTGGCAGGAGCAATGACTCGAAATATTGCGCTCACTACGAACGATATAAACTTGACGTAATAATTCTCAGAAATATTGTTTTGGAGTATTTTCGACAAACTTTTTTGTCACAAGACGGTCAGGGAATGTTTTCCCACGGTCATTGAAATTACTTACTCCATTATTAAGATACAGGAGCTGGTTTCTCACTCTCCATACGCTACTTTTCAGCAGATAAGCTGTCTTCGTAGATGCATTCACGTTTGCTGGAAGGGATAGCGATTTTGAGTTCATTTTCATGCGCTCAATAAGCTGTTAAAGTGGTCAGGTAAGGTTCGGATAGGTATTTCCCGGAAACAAGAATCAAATCAAGCGACTTCATTTGTTATGCTTTCGCTGACGGGCGTATTTCGTCACATTTTGTCAAAGATATGTTTTCCATATTGATATTACACCTTAATAATTAATTCCCTTAAATGAGAGCATCGGCGGCACCAAATCCGTTCATAAAGACATATAGACAGAAAGTCATCCAGAGGTAAGATGGCGGTCCGTGAGATTATGTATTCCCACAACTGATATTAGTGAACATATCACCTTCACACGTTACTCAGTCATGATCAATGGAATGAATCGTAACATTCATTAAAGATATGAGAGTAAGATTACAATAAAGCATTCACATGAACGATCTAATTTTCATGACGTAAAATATATGGGAATGAGAGGGGACGTCACCTGCTCAAGACTGACACTCGAGGATGGCGTGTATTGTTTCCCAAATTATTTGTCTTTCTAGGATAATTGATGGTGAAGTAGATGGTCGCTGATCTTCCATGCAACTAGAGCACAGTAACACGAGCACAATTCATGGCAATTTTCTTGTCAGCATTGTATAGTCACCAACATTTCACAGAAACAACAGTTAAGTCGAACTTGCGCCATAGTCTTGGCAACACGGAGTCAAAACAGTGTTCCATAGTTAATTAAACCAGAGATATTTTTCAGGTATTCATTGATATACGGGAAGTTTCAATAACATTTATTTTCCACAAATTGGTATTACATATTTTTCGAGCAAATTGATTATATTTTGAATACTGATATGAAGACGATGTTTATGGTCACCACGCGGCGGCGGCGGTGGGCGGCGCGGGAAGCCGAGTCTTCCTTATCAGAATTAGTGAAGGAAAATTACAATAATAAGGCATGTGCATCGACATCGGCGTCCATCTACTGTTTTCATTCTATGGGCTAGAAGAAATCAGCAGTGGCTCAACCAGGGTGATCGAACGCGTCAGTACACTAACTGTAATAAACTGACGGAAGTTTATTCCTCAGTGAATATGCTCGTTAGATCACATTGTATTTAATATGCAAGTGCTATACAGTGCCATTAGCAAGCCACATTTATCATCAAGGTAAGTTTGAGACTGTAGTCATCTGATGAATGTCAGTGTTTAGATTTAAAGAAAAAGAGTAACAACATATGATAGCAAGCTCACGCGCATTCAACCTCAAACAACCTAAGCTTCCTAACCTTTAAAATAAATGGTTTCAACAACTGAGCTGATGACTAGGGACGAAGCCGACTTGTGTATGTTTCCCCAAATATTAATCTATTTAGTTACTTTTTTGTCTTGTATTTCGGAATAACGTTTCGGTTCTTTGGGGTTTCGGAATGAGGTGGTAACTCCAGATATCATGGACTAAGAATGTCATCTATATTAGGCTAAGGATATCGTTCATGCAGGGCTAACGATATTGTAGCTCACAATATGTTGGTAATCAAGCTTCGGCTTCGGACATCTTGATTTATTGTTCGATTAAGGACATTCTACTATTAAGGTAAGCTTAGGAAAGTCTGTTATAGAGGTTTTCAGTAATAAAAGAAAGGCTAAGGACGTGCTTGTATCAGGTTAAGATAAGGACATCTTTTTATCAAGTTAAGCTTAAGGACATCGTAAATGAAGGTCAGGGTAGGGTATGTCATCAGAATTAGGCTAAGTACATCCAAGAGAAGGTTGGTCAAAGAAAATCCTAGATATTCTAGTAATGGAAGTTAGGGTAAGGATACCCTTGTTAAGGTTAGGCAGAGGACTGTAAAATCTGTGTGGATAAAATACGCTTTCACTTGTGTGTGTGATAGGGACATGTTGTAAACATTCAAGTAACCGCAATGGTACCGTGGAGGATAAATCCATCAAACACACTAGGAAAGGCAGAGACGATAAGCTTTTTTGGTCTGTTTCTTGAGAATTCTTCAGAGCAACGAATTGCCCCTTCAGTTTACTGTTAGTTACCATGAAGGCATCTTAAGGAATACAGGAATGTTTGGGGTTTCTTCCTTTCCATTTATTGTGGATTTAAGCGAAACATTAATGTTACATCTTCACTCTTTCCAAAAAATTTCCATTTGTTACGTCTTCTGTTCTTCCATTGGCCATTGTGTTTTATATATTAAGTCTGTGTGTTTTTACTAGACAGAACTTTATTGTTATGCTGTGTTTTGTAAGTTCTTATTCACAGTAGTTCTTTTAAATGGGGATCGCAAAATACACCTTGTCATTGTAAGTGGCGTCCAACTATTGAGATGAATTTCGTGAATTATTAGAAATCTGTTTCAAAGTACTTGTATATTAGAAAGATTTTACCACTGTCAGTAGAATTAGCACAACAAGCTTGGTTGTTGTTGTTGTGGGTTCTTTATGTGAAGTCATGAAAACTCAGACTCGTTGGTTTCGGAATGTAATTTCCATGTTGATGTACATGGTCAGTCTTCGTTACTCATGTCCATAACACATAGTATAATGACTCTATGCATGATGCATTTTGAATGCTGACGTTACTTTTGATTTCTCGACATTTCTGTTTCACGACTAGGACAGCCAGGAAGTAAGAGAATTCAGCTAAAAGTTTAATGCACATGACAAGATTACTAGATTTAAGAACATTCTTATCTTTTTTTCTCCGTATAGTATCTATAACCTGCTAGGTATGGTGAACATTAGGCTTGGAATATATATAAACCTCAATGATCACTCAGTAAGTGATCCTACTACGATAGTCACTGCTAAACCAAACCATTTTCTCGAAGAAAGTTTTCTCTTCAGAAATAAAGGGTAACGCATTTATTTTTCTTTATCTTTAGAATGTTTTATTCGTACGAAGTTATGAAAACCTTATAGGTATTCAAAACGGAGAACATCGACCAGCGAAACGGTGAACATGCTGTAAAATCCATAACCAGAATTATGTATATATATGTACATTTTTGCCAGAACAATGCAGAGTGTGCTTATCCAATAAATGCAAATCAACAAATGACCACG
The DNA here is from genome assembly GCF_036320965.1 of Panulirus ornatus. NCBI lineage: Eukaryota > Metazoa > Arthropoda > Malacostraca > Decapoda > Palinuridae > Panulirus > Panulirus ornatus. The sequence goes on along the minus strand of NC_092234.1, from coordinate 49,881,657 downwards.
AAGACAGGTTTAGTCTTCTTGTTACGTGGAGTGTCTGGGGGAAGGAGGTTGAGAATGTTAGGGTATGGAAATGCAAAGAGTTTTCGCTGTGACTTGATATGCTGTACGTGTCACGTACGTACATGACAGGTAGAGGAATGGTTGTGTGGAATGTAATGGGTATCGCCCTGTTATTGAAGTGTGTCCTGGTTCACTTGTACTCAAGCAAGTGTGTTCCGATCCAGTTGTTATGTAGGTGTGTTCTGGTGGACTAGGCTCCATGCACTTGTTTACTGGTCCACAGGGCTCCATGCAGGTGTGTCTGATCCGCATCTATGTGGGTGTGTTCTGGTCCACCAGTCCCAATGCAAGTTATTTCGATACAGGAATATTGTGGTTTACCCCCACCTCTTCTCCCTACCCATCATGTAATCTGGTCCACCTGACCCCATTTAAGGGAGTGTCATTCAACCATCCTCCACTCTAATGTTCTGGTCCACATTCTACAATTCCTGGCGGGTGAATTAGTACTTATTGCGTGTGTATTGGGTGGAGCCACGATCATGGGTTCGCCTTGATTACAAAGCACCGCTCTCAATGGATGTTCCAGTTTTCAAATAAAAAAGAACTGACCTGATTGGCTGGATAAGCTCTGCCCTTACATCGGTACTCTCCGATTGGTTGTACTAACGCCTTGCAGCAACGTGATTGGATAGTGTAATTCTTGCAATAGGTGCTTCCGTTGTAGTGTTTTAGTGTGACGGAGGTGTCAGTTCCTGTCGGAGGTGCCGTAGGGAAAACCAGACCTCGAGATGGCACCGAGACTTCTCGTGGGTGTTGTGAGCGTCCTCGTTCTCGCTGGTCAGTATTGCTGTGTCTCGGGATATCTCGAGGCCGCTTCGGAGCACCTTGTGTTGGACAGAATTACTTGTAAGGGGGGGGGGGGATAAAGAAGCTGGTTGTGTCATTTGATTAATAATCGGCAGGTTGGTTTTCTGAAAGATGATATGCTCGATCCAGACCTTTATGATCGACAGGTTATGATAATAAGTAAATTACTTTTTTGGTCCACAAGTTTTTCTTTCTTTTCTTTTTCGAGCCGAGCGTGCTGGGTGTTACGCATGTATATAGACTTACTAAAGAACTTGTGGGGACTAAGTCAACGCCAGGAGATTTTTTTTTTTTTTTTTTTTTTTTTTTTTTTTTTTGCCGCTGTCTCCCGCGTTTGCGAGGTAGCGCAAGGAAACAGACGAAAGAAATGGCCCAACCCACCCCCATACACATGTATATACATATGTCCACACACACAAATATACATACCTACACAGCCTTCCATGGTTTACCCCAGACGCTTCACATGCCTTGATTCAATCCACTGACAGCACGTCAACCCCGGTATACCACATCGCTCCAATTCACTCTATTCCTTGCCCTCCTTTCACCCTCCTGCATGTTCAGGCCCCGATCACACAAAATCTTTTTCACTCCATCTTTCCACCTCCAATTTGGTCTCCCTCTTCTCCTCGTTCCCTCCACCTCCGACACATATATTCTCTTGGTCAATCTTTCCTCACTCATTCTCTCCATGTGCCCGAACCATTTGAAAACACCCTCTTCTGCTCTCTCAACCACGCTCTTTTTATTTCAACACATCTCTCTTACCCTTACGTTACTTACTCGATCAAACCACCTCACACCACATATTGTCCTCAAACATCTCATTTCCAGCACATCCATCCTCCTGCGCACAACTCTATCCATAGCCCACGTCTCGCAACCATACAACATTGTTGGAACCACTATTCCTTCAAACATACCCATTTTTGCTTTCCGAGATAATGTTCTCGACTTCCACACATTCTTCAAGGCTCCCAGAATTTTCGCCCCCTCCCCCACCCTATGATCCACTTCCGCTTCCATGGTTCCATCCGCTGCCAGATCCACTCCCAGATATCTAAAACACTTCACTTCCTCCAGTTTTTCTCCATTTAAACTCACCTCCCAATTGACTTGACCCTCAACCCTACTGTACCTAATAACCTTGCTCTTATTCACATTTACTCTTAACTTTCTTCTTTCACACACTTTACCAAACTCAGTCACCAGCTTCTGCAGTTTCTCACATGAATCAGCCACCAGCGCTGTATCATCAGCGAACAACAACTGACTCACTTCCCAGGAGATGTATGGGGCATTAACTAGCGTTTGATCAGGAATCGCTCTGTGGGCCACAGACATTATTGGCAAGATTTAAGGAAAATTTATTTCCATCATTGGCATGACTACCTTGAGGTGAGTTCCAGGTGATGAGGTCAGGAAGTGGGAAGGTTAGCTAAGACTCAGGTCAGGTTAGGTCTGTGCTGCTGCAGAGATCATGACTCAGGTCAGGTTAGGTCTGTGCTACTGCAGAGGTCATAGGTGGAAGGTATTTTCAAGCTAGAAGATATGAGAGAATACATACCTGAAAGATGCTTAAGTGACTTGCTAACGTTAGATTTGGTAAATATCGGGTTTGTATGAATATCTGTGCATGAAATATCGAATATCATGCTGTTGATATTTGATAACTATTTCATGAACTTTAACCCTTCGAGCATAACGTTACGACCCTTGAGTACGATGGCACGACCCTTGAACATGACAGGGAGTGCGGCCCTTAGTATAGCTTAGCCTTCGACCCGACTTAAAAGTGAGCTCAAAGGTCAAAAGCTCAAAGGGGATAAAAGACCCTGGACTAAAACGAAGACCTCTCCACATTTGTGGAAAAGAAAATTGTAAACCAGAGGAAACAAACAGAAATGGTAATGCTATTTTGGTAGAAAAGACTCGGTTTAGTTAAGGAGGTGGTTGTTGTCGTGTGACAACGGGTGCTGTCGAAGTGACGACAAGAGCTTATGCGGCAGTTTCGTGTACTTACGCTTTCGCAACTGATGGGTCAAAAAGAAGGAATAGAAAGTTGGACGACAGTGTCCAATCTTTTGAAGATTAGAAAAAAAAGTTTAGTGGTTAGCGTTCCTGACCGTGACGCATTCACTGGCCAACAAGGGTCGAGCGAATAGGTTCGAATCCTGGTTGCGGCAGTCGGTTCACAGTCAACCCAGCTGTTCATCCGTCCTTAGGGGTTAGTCGATAAATTGGGTACCTGGCTCAGGCTAGGATATATATATATATATATATATATATATATATATATATATATATATATATATATATATATATATATATATATATATGAAATAATGTTTGAGGACAATATGTGGATTGATCGAGTAAGAATGAAAGGGTAAGAGAGATGTGTGGTAATAAAAAGAGTGGTTGAGAGAGCAGAAGAGGGTGTTTTGAAATGGTTTGGTCACATGGAGAGAATGAGTAAGGAAAGATTGACAAAGATAATATATGTGTCAGAGGTGGAGGGAATAAGGAAAAGTGGGAGACCAAATTGGAGGTGGAAGGATGGAGTCAAAATGATTTTGAGCAATAGGGACCTGAACATACAGGAGGGTGAAAGGCGGGCAAGGAACAGAGTGCATTGGAACGTTGTGGGTAACCCGGGGTCGACGTGCTGTCAGTGAATTGAAGCAGGGCATGTGAAATGTCTGGGGTAAACAATAGAAAGTTTTGTGGGGCTTGGATGTGGAAAGGGAGCTGTGGTTTCGGTGCATTACACAAGACGCCAAAGACTGAGCGTGAACGAATGTGGCCTTTTTCGTCTTTTCCTAGCGCTATCTCGCGCGCGCGTCGGGGGAAGGGGGGAGCCATGTTATGTGTGGCGGGGTGGCGACAGGAATGAATGAAGGCAGCAAGTATGAATATGTACATGTGTATATATGTAGAAGTATGTATATGTATGTATACGTTGAAATGTATAGGTATGTATATGTGCGTGTGGGCGTTTATGTATATTCATGTGGATGTGGGTGGGTAAAACAGATTCGTACATAGACGTGTTTTCCCCCACACGAATATTTTTTATGCCTCTCGCACTAAGAGGTGGGAGTTGCAGCGATGAAGATTCCAATTACTTCTTCAGTCTGGTGTTTTGATGACCGACTCTCATGCTGTTAGGGACTGGAGTGAGCCACATGCAAGAAAGTTCTTATGGGAATTCTTCATTCACAAGCAATTTCTTGACCGTCACGAACAGCCATTTGCTCTTTGATAGTTAGGTCGGTACACGGACAGCTGGAGCCAATTAGGTTACTGGATACAATGTCGTGCTTGTAGTTTGCTTTTTGATCGTACTACGCAGTGTTTTACTGATGTATGAGTAATTCATAGACAGGTGGATGGATCCAGCTGGTGCTCTGAATTTAAAGTGGTATTGCTTATTTTAGCTACGGAGAGGAATCACTTCCATCGATTTTTATCTTATATATATATATATATATATATATATATATATATATATATATATATATATATATACATATATATATATATATATATTAAGCATTTAAGGGGTTAAATGCGTGCACGAGATTGAGTGAAATGATTTATACAGTGGGGGACGTGTTGTCAGTGGACTGAACCAATGTATGTAAAGCGTCCGGGGTAAACCATGGAAAGGTCTGTGGGGCCTGGATGTGGATAGGGAGCTGTAGTTTCGGCGCATTACATATGACAGCTAAAGAATGGATGTGAGCTGATGTGCAGTAGAGGTTGAAACGTCAGAAATAGATTTTAGCCTTAGAATTAAACCGATAGTGTCAGCAGCCCAGCTTCGACTTGCATTCGCTGTTAGCAGGATGGAAACCATATATATATATATATATATATATATATATATATATATATATATATATATATATATATATATATATATATATGTATGTATATTATCCCTGGGGATTGGGGATTAAGAATACTTCCCACGTATTCCCTGCGTGTCGTAGAAGGCGACTAAAAGGGGAGGGAGCGGGGGGCTGGAAATCCTCCCCTCTCGTTTTTTTTTTTTTTTTTTTTTTAATTTTCCAAAAGAAGGAACAGAGGGGGTCAGGTGAGGATATTCCAAAAAAAGGCCCAATCCTCTGTTCTTAACGCTACCTCGCTAACGCGGGAAATGGCGAAAAGAAAATATATATATATATATATATATATATATATATATATATTTGACTGGAAAGAGGGGCAAGTATGAAGTCTGTTGGGGATGAGAGAGCTTGGGAAGTGAGTCAGTTGTTGTTCGCTGATGATACAGCGCTGGTGGCTGATTCATGTGAGAAACTGCAGAAGCTGGTGACGGAGTTTGGTAAAGTGTGTGGAAGAAGAAAGTTAAGAGTAAATGTGAATAAGAGCAAGGTTATTAGGTACAGTAGGGTTGAGGGTCAAGTCAATTGGGAGGTGAGTTTGAATGGAGAAAAACTGGAGGAAGTGAAGTGTTTTAGATATCTGGGAGTGGATCTGTCAGCGGATGGAACCATGGAAGCGGAAGTGGATCATAGGGTGGGGGAGGGGGCGAAAATTTTGGGAGCCTTGAAAAATGTGTGGAAGTCGAGAACATTATCTCGGAAAGCAAAAATGGGTATGTTTGAAGGAATAGTGGTTCCAACAATGTTGTATGGTTGCGAGGCGTGGGCTATGGATAGAGTTGTGCGCAGGAGGATGAATGTGCTGGAAATGAGATGTTTGAGGACAATGTGTGGTGTGAGGTGGTTTGATCGAGTAAGTAACGTAAGGGTAAGAGAGATGTGTGGAAATAAAAAGAGCGTGGTTGAGAGAGCAGAAGAGGGTGTTTTGAAATGGTTTGGGCACATGGAGAGAATGAGTGAGGAAAGATTGACCAAGAGGATATATGTGTCGGAGGTGGAGGGAACGAGGAGAAGAGGGAGACCAAATTGGAGGTGGAAAGATGGAGTGAAAAAGATTTTGTGTGATCGGGGCCTGAACATGCAGGAAGGTGAAAGGAGGGCAAGGAATAGAGTGAATTGGAGCGATGTGGTATACAGGGGTTGACGTGCTGTCAGTGGATTGAATCAAGGCATGTGAAGCGTCTGGGGTAAACCATGGAAAGCTGTGTAGGTATGTATATTTGCGTGTGTGGACGTGTGTATGTGCATGTGTATGGGGAGGGGTTGGGCCATTTCTTTCGTCTGTTTCCTTGCGCTACCTCGCAAACGCGGGAGACAGCGACAAAGTATAAAAAAAAAAAAAAAAAAAAAATATATATATATATATATATATATATATATATATATATATATATATATATATATATATATATATATCCTGTGAGTCCACGGGGAAAATGAAACTCGATTAATTTTACAATTACCCCAGGAAACCATAGCAGGGGCTCCTGCAGCTTAAGTCTGCTCTACACTCAGCAACAGGGACAAATGGACTCCTTTGTGAAGCAAGTAGTCTTTAGATGAGACTGTACTCTGACCCGTCACCTGACGGTGTTGCAGCCATGCCAGAGGTGACTCTTCACTCGCGGTGTACCTTCCTGCAGGAGGCGAGGCTGTATCGCCAGCGGACGAAATTGAGTACACTCGTATCATAGGAACTTTTTGCTTCAGAAAAAGTCCATTTTGTCCCTGCTGCTGAGTGCGGCGCAGCTCTGTGTGTGTGTGTGTGTGGGTTTGTGTGTGTGTGTGTGTGTGTGGTAACTAGTAAACACAAAACGTCAGTTCGTGACCGGCCGTAAATTACATTCTGAAGAAAAACTGAGATCTGTGCTTTTTCGCCCGCATTGTACTTCCATTATCCTGTTATAGACTGGTCATGATACCTGTTGGATAGTTCCTGTTGAGCCAACAGGTGAGGAACAAGACGAGAGAAATTCATTGTAGATTAAAGGAAATGTAAGACTGATAGACTTGTCGCGTAGATCAAATGTGTTATGGAAGTAAAATGAGTTATGAAGGTATGATAAGTTTTACATGTAATATAGTTTATAGTCTTGAAGGCTGGTATGTTATGTTATTTGGCAACTATAAACCATGGAAACCATAAAAACAACGTTTTATAAGAAATTAAATCTTTGAAAAATAGAAGTGGGAAAACAATCATGAAATTGATTGAATGAAATATCTTTTAAGTCATGAAATTGATTGAATGAATGTTTTAGTTAAAAACGAAAGTAATAAAGATCTGTTAACAAAAAAGGACTCAAAAACCAACCACTGGCTCGGCAGAAAATGAATAAACCCCCCAAATAAACTCACTTTTTTTTTCCCCTTTTTCCACAGAGGAAATGAAAACCAGAAGGTATGTTACCCCCACAACTGATATGAATCAGGCAATACGAATTGGAAGAAACCGAATGCCTTTACCTGAAAGATTTAGGATCGAAAGTTATAACGTGGGGTGGGGTTATAACTTGGGGTGGGGAAGGGGAGGGAGAGTTGGGTTGTCGGAGAGAATTCATTCCAGTTTAAACATCTTTCACTGACGACGCGGACACATGGCAGAGCCCTGGAATTAAATGACTTGGTCCTGATTCTACCAGTAAGGGTACAGAAAGATCACAATGCAGCGGTCTCTCCACGTCGCCGCTGATCGATCAAGTTAAAATGTCCTTCTCGATTAGAAAAATGGTTGAATGAATGGTTTGCTCCTTGCATGACTCATATGATCATTGGAAACGTTTAACTTTTGTGAGACGTCGTCATGCATTGCATGGAGAGGGAGGCAACACGACAGTTTCACATCGCTGTCACAAGGAACAATTTAACATTTATACGAAATTTGTGCTTGGTGTCGGGCTAGATATAAAAAAGAAAACGAGAATGATCAAAGCACAACACTTATAGCTCCAGGATTAATCCCAGAAATTGAATATAAGTATAAAGTTTTTTCAGTTTTTTTCTTTTTCACAGAAAATATTAATGTTTGATACCTATTGACGGATGAACACTATACGAACCACGTCCAGGGGTGGCGTTAAGAACCTGCCATTGTCGAAACCATTGCCATTGCCCCTCAAGCGACAGATAAATCCTTTCCGACGTGAAATTAAGCAATACTCAGTAAGAAAAAAAAGATATCGCTATAAGATACAGCAAGTCTCATTCTTCATTAATTAGTAAGACAAAGATCATGATATACTGTAGCACCGGTAAATCAAAAGTTTTACTACCTTTTTTGGTCAATATTACGTCGTCATAACACTTATACGTCAACAGTGCATGTGTTAGACCTGTAGATTCATGTTTGTAACAACATGAATAAGTAGCCTTAGTTTTCATATTTGAATATGTTGTAAATTTCAGACTGAAATTGCTACAGTTTTTCCATAAGTAGAAAAGTATGTTGGCATCATTACTATCGCCCCCTGACCATATCATAAACACGAAGAAAATTTCTTAAATCATCCTTGGAAAATTTCACGTCCACTGATGATGCAGGTTCAGATGAAACTATGAACAGTGCTTGGTTTTTGACTATTTGTCTACCTGCAGATGTATTTGCACCGTACCTCTATATAAGGACATGCAACAATTAAGAAAAATTGCGTATTTCTGACAGCTTTTTTGAGAAAAAAAGATTAATCCTGTTTTTCGGATATGAGGACGGAATGATACGTATGATTGTGTTAGTATTATGTTGAGAGCCTCCAACACAGCGGGAGACATGATTAAGAAAGGCGAGGAAGCCATGACGATTATTGTAGTTTTCAACTACTAACGTTTGGTTAAGAGAAGTGTGATCATCTATCGATAATCTGATGATGTTTCTTAGTCAACGCCGTTTTAATGATAATGTTTACGAATTATCAGAATAGATAAATCAGTTATTTTGGAAGTTAACAGGTTTGCAACGTTTCTTAATTGGTATTATTATTTTTTTCCCGAAGATTCTGTTTCAACATTCGAAAGAAAAAAGATTTCATATTGGTATCTCTAAATATTTATCCCACGGTAGGAGTGTAATTGTATCCCCGTTTGAGGTAGATGTGGTTTTTGTCATGTTATTTCAAGCCACGACCCTTGGATGTGATGATGTGGCCTTTGTCCCAGACAATAGAGCTAGGCCATCATGACGTAGGTTCCAACCATTGTGCTCAAGAGGTTTATTCCACAATTCCACGATCAGAGGAATTGGAACCTAGCAATGCTACTAAATTTGGTACAGACCCACCTGGAGGTGCATGGAGTTTGATCTCTGAGCTTTTGAATATAAAGCTTAATAAATCAACAAGATGTTCTATTTACAGATAGCGCGCTTCTCTGCATTGGTTTTGGCGTAAGTGTGTGTGTGGATGGAGATACATCAGAGTAGATCTTACTGCTTGTATTTACTCATGTATATGGACCTTAATGTCTAAACATATGCGTCAGAAGACATTAATGTTAAGTATATAACTTTCCGTGTAAAATGTATAATTTTAATTAACCGTAAACAGTGAATGGATAACGTTATTCCCACAATAGGCAAACAATAGTTGAGACAAACCGTGTATGTGTGTGTGTGTGTGTGTGAAGGTACGGTGACCGGACTGGAAGAAAGAGTTTGGCAGTGCATGATACTGAATAATATTCTAACCTACTTTGTGTGTAAAAGGATCCAACTACAATGGAGATTATGCGTGGATTTTGTATGTACGTAACGGAAACTATTCCTCCCTGTCTCAGAAGAGGAACTGTGAGGGTTGGCTGCGGAATAACTGTGGGGACAAATGATTCATAAAGTATTATGGAAGAAAGTATTATGAAATAAAAGACGATCGAACACATTTTCTTCAATTTGCTGCGCTGATTCAAATTTCATTGACCGGTAATGGATCCTCAACTGATGTATGATTCAAAAACCTGCCCCACTTTTTTTCAGTTATTCTTCTTTATTGCATGTCACCCGTAATAACCATGTTTACCAAAAAAAAACACATGCACTAAATTATATATCAGCTGTCTGACAAAAGCATATTTGTAGAAAAATAGACGGAATACATTATGCCATCCCACTGTATTGATAGGCTGTCTATCATGCCTTCTGGGTCCAGATTGGAAGGCGTCTTTCAACACAATCACGAGAGGCTGCAATCGACTCCCATTTCCCAGATACACACAACCGAAGTCTTATGCTTACATAGAGACTTGCACGCACGTGCACACATCATCACACGTTCCATCCCAAATGATTTTCGGATCGAATTTCTTTTTCTCTTTTTTTGGAGGGGGGCGTAACAGTGAGTCTTGAAAACAAGGTTTGAAATTATTACATGTTCAGTTAATTTCATTATAATTCGCTCTTATGTTTTTAGTCGCTCTTTATCAGTGTTAGGAGGCATTCTAAAATGTTTTTGGATGTGATTCAGGTAGAAATACCTTTCATTTAGATATATATTTCAGTTATGTCATTTTTCATAAGAAAATTAGATTTCCTTTAAAATCTCTGTATAACTTGTCACTCTTATTACTGAATAAGATTTTGGGATTGAAATGTTCTTTTACGAGCATAAAGGAGTTCAGTATATATCACTATAATGCTCTCTGACCACCTCTGTCGACATTACCTTTATGGACGATGTGTGTGTTGTCAGGGCCTGGGTGGGGATGTATCAGTTTTCTGTTCATATCATTAGCCGTGTGCGCGTTCTTTGTATATTATTAAAGGTAACATTAACTGTCTGGCATAATTGAGTATTCAGTCTTGTTGGGAACGTGAATGTGTCCGGGAGCTTAATATAGAAATAAATGAAAGGTTCATCTTGACATGGTGATTGTTTTCAGTTTATGCTTGTCATTCCCAAGGCCTGTGCTGGTCTCATGATGATAAAGACAGAAACCTGACCTCTGCAATCTTCCGCGTGTATGTGTAGTTTCCTTCTTGCGCTGTACACGGAGGAAGGGTGGTTTGATGCATTCCCTTCTCCAGAACATTGTCAAATTATTTCTAAGCCATCGTGTTAATTCATCATCTATACTTTCATCATTCAGTTTATTCTGGTTATCCACAACTTTTGAATTATTTAGAAGTGCCTCTGTAAACCTTTCCTGGCATGTTTCTTGTCTGATTTCATGTTCTGGCATCAAGTAGTTTAAAATCATATAGGCTGTGATTTCTTCACTCTACACATAGCCTCTTACCTCTCTGTGTAGTTCAGCTCTCATAAATCTTTTTTTTTTTTTTACCTTCTCTGTTGCCCACATCTCGTCCGTCTGTGACACTTCATTCTAGATTTACTGTAAGTACTGTGGCCAGACGTGAGAAGCACATTCTCGTCTTAGCCCGCACAGTTTCTTACCCTACTTCCAATTACATTCTCTCCTGGATTCTAATCCAACTTCAGAATAACTATTTTGTGTTAAAAGTGTGCCGTGGTTTTCTGATTGTCGAGTATGTGTTTATCAATTTCAATTTCAGGACTTTATTCTTTGATAGAGGACCGGAATCCTAGTACTGTAACTAGGTACCCCTGTACAGTACTACCAGATGCATCTGGCGAAACTTACTTTGTTCGTTCGCGAGATTATTATTATAATTATCATTATTATTGTTATTATTATTATTATTATTATTACTATTATTATCATTTGATGATTATTATTATTAATGTTGTTAGTAGTAGTAGTAGTGTTAGTATCATTATTTTATTATCATTATTATTATTATTATTATTATTATTATTATTATTATTATTATCATTATTATTGTATATTTTTGGATCGTTCGGGAGTATTTGTACTACTGGTTTAATCACGGATTCTCTTGCTTTCGTGTGTGTGTGTGTGTGTGTGTGTGTGGCAGGGTGTTGTGAGGGCCTGTGTCCGACATCGGCCAATGGCGCGACGGTCAACGTCCTCATGGAAAACACCCTGCAGGGCTGGACGTGCCCTGAGTACGGTTACCGCTGGTCTACCACCGACGCTGCCCTGCTTGTCGCCTGCCCGTTCTCCGAGCATACCCTCCGCAACGAAACCTGTGGTTAGTAGTGCTGCTGTTCCCCCACCATCATGCCACAATTCCCCATGGGACGGAGGGAGATGCATGTAACCCTTTTTTGAAGGTCGGGGACGGTGTATTGATGGTTCATCCCACTCCGCTGACTTGGCACGTTTGCAAGCAATGTGCGAAATTAGTATTTAGTTATCATAGTTTAGTATCTGGAATCCTGGACTAAAAATAACAGCTGTCATTGTCATATTAGATATTTTCTTTAAAAAAGTAGTCTAAATATCATATATATATTCAGGTTTCGTTTCCCTAACTTGATCATATTGGCTAAGTGCATTTCATTGTCTAAGAAAAAAAATCTTGCATATTATTGCATGTTCTTGAGTCATATTCCGTCTGTGTTTTAGATACATATATTGATTTTGATAACCCGTTATATCCTCCACTACTTGGTAAATGATTTGCGCCCGTATATGAATTGGGTCGAGGCATAGATTCCTTGTGGTTCATTATAATCTTTGTGGACACTGTAAATTTACTAATAAGGTCAGATAAGTTACACATAAAAGACAAAACACCAGGGGAAAGGGGAACGTATTTAGGTATTCCATCATCAGCAACGTTATTATTATCTTCTAAAGAATATATTTTATCGGTGATTAGAAGAATGCCATTTTTAAGGGCGCTATTACCACAACGATTGTCACCGATACCACAACTACGACATTGTTTACTGTCTTTACTACGACTTATAATCTTCACTACTTTTATCAGTAACGGTTATTTTTAGAATATCTCTGTCCCACACGATGGCAGAGGTTAAGCAGCGTAAGGGGGGTCTGGCTAGTGGCGGCTGACCGCCCACCGGGCCAAGCAACAGATGCTGTCGACAAAAACTCCTCTCTCTCTCTCTCTCTCTCTCTCTCTCTCTCTCTCTCTCTCTCTCTCTCTCTCTCTCTCTCTCTCTCTCTCTCTCTCTCATATCATCACCATCATCTCCTCCCCGCACAGTGGCGTCAACGGTGCAGTGCAGCGGGAGCCTGGAGGTGGCCAACGCCTACGTGAGCCATTGGCTGCCGCACAACGCGGGCCGCTACTACACCTGCCACGGCGGCTTCGCCTGGCTCTCGGCGTCCAAGCGGGGCCACTTCTCCCAGTGTCTCATGGACGGCAACTACTCCCTCATCCTAGACGTCTGTGAGGAAGGTGAGGTGGGCAGCGGACGGGCTTGGTGGTGTGTGTGTGTATGTGGCCTGGGGTTTAGCAGGTGTTTGGTAGACACGTTAGATAGCTTAGGATCAGAAAGGGGTGGTGGGGGGAGGGAGGTTATAATGAGGTAATGTGAGGAGGGGGTTTATAGGATGGGATGGTCATAGGGTGATGTGAGAGGTGACGTTCAAGACTGGGTTGGAGGGGGGAGGGGAGAATGTCTGTGAGGATCCTAAGTATTCAAGTGGCGGGAAAAGTTAAAAGTCAAGAACGGACCTAGATGAAGGTTTCAGTAAGGATCATATAAGAAGGGTGGAGGGGATGCTGTTTCCTGTGTGTGGCGGGGTGGTCAAGGGAATGGATGAAGGCAGCAAGTATGAATATGTACATGTGTATATAGTATGTCTGTGTATGTATGTGTGTATACTTTGAAAAGTATATGTATGTATATGCGTGTATGGGCGTGTGTGTGTTTATATGAGTGGTTGGGCCGTTCTTCGTCTGTTTCCTTGCGCTACTTCGCTGACGCGGGAAACAGCGATAAAGTATAATAGATGAATAAATTATATACACACACACATATATATATATATATATATATATATATATATATATATATATATATATATATATATATATATATAGAAGATAAGTTAGACCAAATAAGGTAAGTTTAATCTTACTGATAAAAGTAAACTCTGATATAAGTTTACACCTGGTCATATGACTTACGATAGGTTGAGGTTCAAGTTCCGTTGAGGTTAGATAAGGTCAGATCAGGTACGGTGGAACGAGATCAAAACCAGCTGAGCTTTGGAGGAAAACTTTTATTAGAGTATGTTCAACTAAGTTGAATGACTATTAATGAGAGAGGGTCAGATAAGGTTTATTAAGACTAGATATTGTCAGGACAGACGTAAATGTTCAAGGTATCATGTTAGGTCAAGGTAGGTTAGGTCAAAGTATCATGTTAGGTCAAGGTAGGTTAGGTCAAGGTATCATGTTGGGTCAAGGTCGGTCGAATTGAGGAATCATGTTGGGTCAAGGTAGGTTAGGTCAAGGTATCATGTTGGGTCAAGGTAGGTTAGGTTAAGGAATCATGTTGGGTCAAGGTAGGTTAGGTTAAGAAATCATGTTGGGTCAAGGTCGGTCGAATTGAGGAATCATGTTGGATTTAGGGTAGGTCAGACACATTAGATTGTACTTACATATTGACCGTAAACCAAAGAGGATGTAATGATACTTGATTAGGTCATGGGTGTGATACACACGAAAGTGCACGCGGGACTTGACCTGTTTCATTGTTTGCGAATGCTTATAGATCACATGCATCACTGCCACCTTAAATGCAAGGTGAAACGAGGTCATACTTAACTAGAGGAGGTCACGTGGAAGACTGTTTGAGATGTGACAAGGTCTCGATAGGTCGTACATAAAGCTTAATGAGATCATGAAGAAAGACCACGGCGGGTCATGTGCAAGGTTGTGCGAGGTCAGATTAGGTCAGGGGGCCATATACTAGCCTAGCCCAAATCATACTAGGTCGGAGGTCATACGATAGGCCATACGGGAGATCAATCTAGGTAAAAATAAGTCACGTGTCAGACTTTACGGAGGTCAGACTAGGTCAGGAGAGGTTGTCTACCTTGTGGAGGTCACGACCTGACCTTGTTTCCTCTCGTCGTGCAGACTGCGACATCCCGCGAGACTGTACCATGATCCAGGATCTGGGATACAACACCTCGGGCCTCTACCACGTCATTCCCCAGGCTCTTCCCCACTCCACGGTCGTCCCGGTGAGTCTGATGGATAGATGAGGACATGAATCGTCAGCTGGATGGGTGAGTAGGTGCTCAGCCAGATGGATAGTTGGTTTGATGGTCATTTGGACATGGGGGTTGTTAGGTAGATGGTTGGATAAGGGTAAAGTTGGATGAGATGATAGGTGGATAGGTCAGTGGGCGGATGGGTAGTTGTATAGCCGAGGTGTTGGTTGTGTGGATGATGTCGAATGTTTACGTGGATTTGGTGGTAGGCTGAGTGAGGCAGAGATGGATTTCTGCCTGGATGAATGGATGAACTGGTGTCTGGGTGGGTGCATTGACAGTTGAATGGATGAGAGGTCGGTTTGATGGATGTGCAGAAGCCTTGGATGGATGAGTTGATAATTGGTTTGATGGATAGCTGTAGGAATGGAGAGATGGATGAGGGGATGGTTGGATGGGTGATTGGTTAATCAAATAGGTGTGAGGTGGGTAGATTAGACGGATGTACGGATTGGTTTTATGGATGGATGATTATTTCCTTATAGGTAGAACTGGATCGAAGAATGAGTCTCGTTAAACGTTTTGTCACGTTGAATGTTTGGTTGAATAGACAGATGATCAATGTCTCGTTGAATGTTTAGCTGTTTCGTTAATTGTATGATCGAACGGACAGATAATCATCTCCCGCGTTAGCGAGGTAGCGTTAAGAACAGAGAACTGAGCCTTTGAAAGGAAAATCCTCGCTTAGCCCGCACCCCCCTTCTCTGTTTCTTCTTTTCATCTCTCTCGAGGAATGGTTATGACGTGTGTGTGTGTGTCGTGGGGTGCAGGTGTGGTGTGACCTGGTGGACAATGCGGGTCACAACGAGGTCAGCAGGTCTGAGAGCGGATGGACGCTCATGTTGAGGAACATGGCTGAGACGGGCGTCATGATCGGTGACTTTACCAACGGGTTCCCGGTGGAGGAGCTCCTCAACTCTAGCGCCAGCTACTTCCTCGGTAAGTGGTGGTCATTGGCAGAGGGGGAGGGGGGGAAGTGGCGCAGGTGGTCAGGGGAAGTGAAGGCTGTTTCTTAGGTAAGTGGCGGACACTGGCGGGGGGGGGGTGGCTCAGGTGGTTAAAGGAAGTGGAGCTTTCTTCTCTGGCAAGTGGCAGACACTGGCTGGGTGGGGTAAGTGGTAGAGATTCTTCGTTAAGTGGGAGACACTGGCTGGGTGGGGTAAGTAGGTGAGGATGTTTGGTTGAGTGGCAGTTACCATACCTCGGGGAAGCACCATCATCACGGGGACAGTAGGTGAGGCGATAGGGTAAGTGGGAAGGACATTCTGAGTGAGCGACCTCGGCTGTAGCAGTTCCCTTTGGGGAAAGTGGCTTTGATCAACATGGGGAAGTAGTTTAAGGTCTTGTAGCCGTAAGTGTTAAAAGCTCTTGACTGTTAGGGTTAGAAGCAAGGATGGCCAGGGTAAGTGGTCTTACTTTCTTGAAACACCAGCTCACGACAGTCGAGCATTTTAAAAGAGGTCTCTAATGTGACCCAACCTTGCGGAACCTCGTCAAAGACCAGGCCGGCACGCACGCCCAGGGGGGGATCTCAAAAGAGGTTGTATGTTGTCATCCCTTAGTGGTCTGTGCTGTGTTAGTGGGACATTCTACACACTGTCATTATTGGCACATGACGAAATGCATGAGAGATAATGAAGATAGCATCTTTAATTGGTGGTCAGGAGTATAGTGCGGGTAGTTACGAGAAGTGGCATAAACTGTACGACGGGTTAGTAGGATCAGTGTGGGTAAGTGGTTCTCCTCCCATGGGTGTGGGACGCCCTTGATGGGTAAGTGGCGCTTGAGTAAAACTTGGGGCACTTGTCATGGGTAAATGGCCGCCTGTCATGGGTAACAGACGTTTGTCAAGTCTTAAATAGATCTTTCTTACGGTGAGATTAATCCATGATGGTAAGAAGTTCTCGTGTAAGAGGCGTCCGTCATGAGAAAGGCGCAGTGTCATGGCTTAGAGAGGTTCTTGTCACGAGCAAGAGGCAATTTGTCATATGCATGAGGCGATTATCATGGGTGAATGACGTTTGTCGTAAGACGTCGAATGGTGCTTTCAGCCATACGTCAAGCCCAGTTGAACTAACTTCTTTTGTTTTTTCGTTTAAGATGTTTACAGTGATGAGTCGCCATGTCTGTCTTGTATTACTTAATCAAATCCTCTGAGAATTCTTTCACCACATTGGCATCAGAATTTCAGCTATGTTACCCCCTTGTGTGTCTGAGGTTTAACAACTTCATGTACGTACTTTCAGGCATCAACCCTTTGAAGGAAATGGCCAAGCAGGACTCCTGCTACGGGTGCCGCCTATTGGTGTTCAAGGTACGTGACGTCACATGGGAGGCGGGGACAACGCGCAGCCCTCTGGTGGCTGCTGTCTAATTATATTTCTTCCTCATTAGCCACACCATATGATGCCCGAGCTTTATGGAAGCGACAGAACACCATCTCCGAACACAAGTTATGCCATACGGTGTCAGTAACCGGTGAGGAAGTAGAACAGAATCGCCCTAAAAATTGTAGCGATGTAATTTTTCACGTTAATACCCCAACCCTACCCTTTCATCCCAGGGTTCCCCTCTGTAGGTGCTCACACACCGAACAGGGACCTGGCCAAGGCAGGACCACCGGCCAGTAAGTTTCGCGACGTGTGTGTATGTGTTGTACCGCAGGACGGTTGAGGAGTAAGTTATAAGTGTGTAAGTTGCTTCTTGGGCATTATTTAAGGAGGATCTTGTCATATCTTGAACCGGTGTTATAACGGTGCTGTAGAGATGTGTTGGTGTCCAGAATGGAGACGATGATTGGGTAACTTGTACATGCCTGATGTAGGGGAGTAAGAATTGTACCTCCGTATTCCCTGCGTGTCGTGTATATATATATATATATATATATATATATATATATATATATATATATATATATATATATATACTAATCAGAATAACACCAGTATTTGTGCAAGCTTTGTAAAATTGATGATCTTATGGTTAAAGTCGTCTTGGCCAATGTTGATACTAGCAGTAATTATTCCGTGTGTGGACATAAACGCATGTGATAATCACAGATTGTTCAGTTAGTACCATGTCAGTACCTTGTACAAGTAGTTTGATAGCACTTATACAAGTAGTTTATAGCACTTATACAAGTAGTTTGATAGCACTTATACAAGTAGTTTAATGGCACTTATACAAGTAGTTTGATAGCACTTATACAAGTAGTTTAATGGCACTTATACAAGTAGTTTAATAGCACTTATACAAGTAGTTTAATGGCACTTATACAAGTAGTTTGATAGCACATACGAGTAGTGTGATAGCACTTATACAAGTAGTTTATAGCACTTAGTAGTTTGATAGCACTTATACAAGTAGTTTAATGGCACTTATACAAGTAGTTTGATAGCACTTATACAAGTAGTTTAATGGCACTTATACAAGTAGTTTGATAGCACATACGAGTAGTGTGATAGCACTTATACAAGTAGTTTAATAGCACTTATAAAATAAGTTTAATAGCATTTATACAAGTAGTTTAATAGCACTTATACAAGTAGTTTAATAGCACTTATACAAGTAGTTTAATATCACTTATACAAGTAGTTTGATAGCACTTATACAAGTAGTTTAATAGCACTTATAAAATAAGTTTAATAGCATTTATACAAGTAGTTTAATAGCACTTATACAAGTAGTTTGATAGCACTTATACAAGTAGTTTAATAGCACTTATGCAAGTAGTTTAATAGCACTTATTCAAGTAGTTTGATAGCACTTATACAAGTAGTTTAATAGCACTTATAAAATAAGTTTAATAGCATTTATACAAGTAGTTTAATAGCACTTATACAAGTAGTTTGATAGCACTTATACAAGTAGTTTAATAGCACTTATACAAGCAGTTTAATAGCACTTATTCAAGTAGTTTGATAGCACTTATACAAGTAGTTTAATAGCCTTATCTCTTACCAGGTGTTACTGGAGGACAGCAGCGGTACAGAGCACCACGCCACCTACCATGGAGTCAACCTTAACGACTTGTACCTCTCCAGTCTGGGTACTTACCATGGCAATGCAGGTCAGTCTAGTTTTCCCGCGGGCCAGCAGGGGAGGTAGATCATAAGACGGTGGTCCTCCGTATTGTGACGGGAAAGGTTCTTATCCTCTTGACTAGATGCTCTGTGGTAGGTAAAGTGGGACAGATTAACTTTAATGACTGTTGAATTAATATTTTCCTCTATATTGCGCATTACACACGTTAACTATTTCATGGGATTTAAGAGGTGAAATTACTTGCTGTTTGGGGATCTTCCAAACGTAAACCGTTTGACCGCCATTGGATGATCGAGTCGCGAAATGTTATTCGCACAGTGAAGCTAAGAGAGAGGGGCTTACTTGCGCGGGGTCTTGGTATTAACAGTGTCTTGTACCTCTGCAGGTGATGGCCTGGGTCCTCAGGCCACTCAGACCTTCATGTCCAGAGATGATGGGACCTCCTGGTGGGGAGGGCTCACCACCGGCGTGAGTATTTACGTCAAATTAACTGTAGTTACTTAGTTGCTGGTGTGACGTGCCAGCGACACTCGTGAGTGCTGTCACGTGGTAGTAACAGTAATGTGATTGTTGCACTAGTAACACTACCATGGCATGAGGTGATAACGCGGGCATGACATGGAGGTAACATTGGTGTGACTTTTGGAAGTAACAACACGACATGACTTTGTGGTAACAATAGTGTCACTTTGGGTGGTAACATCTGCATCACCTACGGTGGTAACACTGGTATGACCTGGTGATGGTAACGCTGGCATGACTTGTGTTATTAACACTAGTGTGACTTGGGGTGGTATCACTAGTGTGACGTGGAGGGAACAGTGGTGTGACTTATGATAAGTGACATAACTCGTGACGATAACACTAATGTAACATGATGGTCACACTAATAGTAACGTGGTAACACCAGTGTATCTTTTGACAACATTGGCTTGACTTATGGTGATAATGCTGGTGATACGAGTGGTATTAACACTGGCATGGTTTGTGATAATTATAGAGTGGTGTGGCTTTTGTCTTGTTAGGGCTGATGTGACTGTTATGTGAGTGTCGGTGTGATACATCCGCTAGGAACATTGTGAATTGTGTATTAAGAACAGTATGACTTGCTTCATTGTCACACTCAGGGACTTGCTGGTAACACTAGTGTGATTCGTGGTGTTAGTAGTGTCTTATTTGCTCTTGTCACAGGTATAACACCACTGTTAATGGTAATACCGGTGTGACGTGCGTGTGACGCTGATGTGTTTTGTGAGAGCTTATGTGACTTGATGGTATTACTGGTGAAGCTTGTGATGATGACTAGGTTTTTGCTATCGTGAATATGACATAGTCGGAACTTTGCGTTCTTAACGCCAATGTGATGTGTAATGTGACAGCGTTAGAGTTACTTGTGTTGAGAAAAATCGTGTCACTTGGGTTGGTGATAATGATGTGTGACTTGGCGTGACCGCCGATGTGATTGTTGTAACAAATGGTGTGTGATGGTGGTGACAATTGATTGGCAAGTGGTGGTAACGCGAGGATGATGTGGTGGTTTCGTTACCACTGCAACATCCTGTTGTCTGTTATGGTCACCAGTACTTCATGTTATCACCTCTAGTTTGTTTTTGTTTTTTTCATAGTAATAACATTGCCAGTGCCGTCTGTCGTTGCTAGTACCGTACTAACACTGCATGGGTATCACATCTGTTCTCATGTGTGAGCACTGTTACTTTCTTGTATTATTACTGTCATTACGTTATCCCATCACTGTCACTAACGTGAATCATCACATATGTTTCCTTTTCTCATGAGTGCCACTTTCTTGTAAGCATTATTGCCACTTATTTATTTCATCAGTGCCACTTACTTATCATTGCCGCTTGTAAGCATTATTGCCACTTCTTTATTTCATCAGTGCCACTTACTTATCATTGCCGCTTGGAAGCATTATTGCCACTTCCTTATCTCATCAGTGCCACTTGTAAGCATTATTGCCACTTCCTTATCTCATCAATGCCTTATTCTTGTAAGCATTATTGCCACTTATCTCATCAGTGCCACTTTCTTGTAAGCATTATTACCACTTCCTTTTCTCATCAGTGCCACTTTAATTGTTAGCATTATTGCCACTTGCTTGTCTCATGAGTGCCACCTTCTTGTAAGCATTATTACCACTTCCTTTTCTCATCAGTGCCACTTTAATTGTTAGCATTATTGCCACTTGCTTGTCTCATGAGTTCCACCTTCTTGTAAGCATTATTACCACTTCCTTTTCTCATCAGTGCCACTTTAATTGTTAGCATTATTGCCACTTGCTTGTCTCATGAGTTCCACCTTCTTGTAAGCATTATTGCCATTTCCTTATCTCATCACTATCATGCCGTGGTAGCATCATCGACAACTCGCGTCGTTTCCTAAACCCATTTCCTCTAATTCAGGCTGACCTGACTGGAGCAGATATCAAGTGGCCTCCATTGACCTCGCACAGTATCAGGAAGGTCACCATGTGGGTTCGTCCTCATGCTTATGACATCAGTACGTATAGTACCAGATCTTTATACCTTCACAGAGAATGTAGGGGTAGGAAATGAGAAATGCATCATTCGTGTGTTCTCTAATGAGGGAGGACAGGTTCTGCTTCAAGCAATTTGTGCCTAGATTATTTGTGTACTGAATGTATTGATTAACACGATTGCTGTATGACCTGTCAATATTGTGAGTATAAGTTTAGTTGGTCACTTGTATTAACATTTGAATTACGTTTCATGCTGAATACCTTTCTCTTGACCTTATGCACACATTTCTTAAGCAGTGTTTTTCTCATGTCTGTAAATTTAGTAATCCTTATATCTCTGTGTTTAAAATTTTCCTCACGTCTCGTATATTTCAGCTAAGAACTGATAGAATTTCTAGGATGATTTGCCAAATATTTCCAGTTTTAAGATTTACACATCACTGGAACTGCATATTTTGCTGTACAGATTGTTAGCACAATAATTCTGACAGCTAAAGAAAATAATGTTAACTTTAGGATGTGTTTTTCATATCAGTGAAAGATGAAGTTCTCTGCCTGATTGATTACATTGAACATCATAATTTTTCATACTTCATCCCAGATCGGTAGCAAGCCTCTCTAGCAGTGGGTTTGCTGCCTCATGTCTAAGTGCATTACTTTATTATAATCTTATGGCAGTAATTAATATAGTTTCTGGCTCTGTCTCAAACTCTAATAGTGAACCCTAGTGGTTGATTTTAGTGGGAGAATCCTGTTCTCCCCATATATGAAAAATGAACTAATTAACAAGTAACACTTGTCAGAGGGAATACTTATTTGTCTTTGGGGAATATTGGGGGCAGGAATATGATTATATCATAGATGTGGGGCTTATCAAGTCCTAACCTGTGACAATATTTCTATGGTAGCTCACTTACTGCACAAGGTTTTTCAATCAAAATGTAATCAAGTGTGAGCAGGTAAAGATGATATAGAATGAATGATGATTAATGTAATCTGACCTTGGGCAATATAATAAACATACTATAACTCAATTTGCATAATCCTTTTCATTTTTCTTCAATGTATTTGATAATCTTTAAGTTGCTAATTCGTAGTTTAACTTCTGTGACTTGATTTCCACAACAGCTACGTCATGTCCAGCCTTAGTGGGAGCAGACCCGTCATGGAGTACAGTAACGGATGTGCCTCTGAGCCGTGCCCCTGGCACAGTGGTAACCTACAAGTGCACAGGAGAATTGTTAATGGAAGGAACAGAAGGCCAGAGTAGAACTTGGGAGGGGACAGTGATTTGTGAGACCAATGTTATGGGGAATCCAGCCTGGAACTATTCAGTGGTTTTGCCCTGCACCTGTAAGTGTTACAGCTTGTCAACTTTCCAAGAATCAAACGAGATTGCATTATTCTGTCAACTCAGAGCTTTGTAAAATGTGTCCAATATATATTCAAAATTATTGTCCACACTTATAGATATTAACTATATTTTGTTAAAGACATTAAAATTTGTACACCACGTAGACCTATGTGTACAGAGTTTATCATTACTTGCACACTAATATGCCTACAGGATATAGATGCAAGAAACAGCTTGTCCTTGAAATTTGGACAAATCATGTCCATTAGAATATTTTATTCTAACAGGCACCATAGCCTTTTAGAGACACATCAGATCACTCACATATGTCACAGAATTCATGCATTTGACCACATTCTGGCAACTGTGAGATCTGGCCATTATCAGACCACAGAAAATGCCGGAAAACAGAAATTGACCCCTAAGTCATACACAGTTGACAATCCGATTTCATAGTACTTAGACTAAGTCTTTAAGAAATTCTAGAATCTATTTTTTCAGTCACTCCACCTGTTCAGGCATAGATAAGGAGTTTTGGCTTACGCTTATTAGCAGTAGCACCATCCTTTGCACCTCTTGGTCTCTGGGATGACATCCTGAAGGGCTAAAATACAGCTGAATATAAGAAATTAACAGGACTTTTAATTAGACTGGCTGCAGTGTAAAAAGATTTTGGTGCTTTAACACTGCTATGAGTGCCTCCTTGGTGGCAGATCCACAAACTAATAACCAATGGCGGCAGATTCAACATGTCTGGACCACATAGTACCAGATGTGAGAGGTGCACTGTTATGCATTCACTTGTATAGAAATGTAAAGTAACGCCCATGGTGTTGTGCAGGCATTACTCAGTACTGTGTGTCAGTATTCTCTTCATATATCACAGTCTTAGTTTACACAGTATGTGCCATATTTTGTAAGCTCCAGTTTGGTTTCAGAGTTCCTTGGTTACCCTCCTTATCATAATTTTGCATAATGAAAAGCATTTTCCTGACTCCACTATATGTACATAAAAGTGAAAATGACTATGAAAACTCTCTCTTAGTGATACACAAGTTTTGAGCATAGCAGTAGGATACAGTTAAGACTATATTACATTAAATCTTACCATGTGAAAGAGCTTCAGTATACAGACAGTATTTACAGACTGAGCCATCAGGTTCATAGAAATCATCTGATTAAATATTGTGTGGACATCAGTGCCATGCTTTATACTGTATACCATTAACTTACAGATTGAGCCATCAAGTTCAGAGGAATCATCTGATTAAATACTGTGTGGATGCCGGTGCCTTGCTTTACACTATATACCATTAACGTACCATATCTCACCCTTGCAGTCAGTTGCCCTGAAGGCTGGATAACATCCCAGGACAAAACCCACTGTTACCACTTCACCACTGCTGTTGCTACCCATGGCATTGTCTCTGCTGCTCTTGAGTAAGTGCTTAGTGATCTGAAGATTGGAAAAGACATATAATTGGATTTAAGATGGGTTTGATGTAATCCTGTATTGGATTCTTTTTATAGTCTTAACAGTTTCTGGTGATTTTTTTTTTGTGATATGAAGGTTCTCTATGTTGGAATTTCATTGTATATTTTGTTGAGCAGGTAACAGCAATCCTTCAACAACTATTAACATTATGATATTTTGTAAATTAAAGATGCAGCACTTCATATATTATGTTGTAATCATGTATCCCAGTGTATTTTACTTCAGTTTACATTGCCTCATATACAAGCTCCTAAGTAATGTTATTTTAGGTGCAACAAAATGGAGGGTTCTCTTGGCATCTTTAACAGCACCTCAGATGTGTCAACAGCAGTAGAATCTCAATTCTACTTCACAGCCTACACGCAAAGGTGTGTCTTTCTTTGCATGAAAGTTATATTTTCAAATTGCCATTCTTATTCATGGATCTTCCATCTATACCACTGCTACCCCACCATGTAATGTGCTACTTGATTATTTTTGTGTTGAATTCTAGATTTCAGCACTTCATGTGTTGACGTTTTAAGAACAGTTTAGGAAACATCTGTTTGATAGCCATGCATCTTCATTACCATAGAACACAGTACTGCATAGAAAATCCAGGCAAGAAAAATTAGGAAGACTTAAAAAAAAGAATTTTTATTGTAGACATTATTTTTTTTATTTCTCTTCAGTTTACGAGTATGGTGATATTTTACATATACTTACCTAGTATGAGAATATAGGATGAGAGTACCATATAGTGATGCACTGGTAAGACAACTATGGACAAATTTACATGGTGTACAGGTTAGACTTCTTTACTGTATTTTTTAAAGTGCTACTCAAAAAATGAAAAATTCAACAGTATCCAAGTTCCTTGCTTTTCGGATTTTTTATGTCTTATTTGCATGTTTGATGTCCGTGTAGTCATAATTTTGGAAGTATTCCTTCCATGATTAGGTTTCTTCATAGCTTTCATCTAACATGCCACGAGAATATTTTTTTGTCCAAAGGATAATGGATATATCAAGAGGATGTATATATTAAAAGGTGGTGAAATATCCCAGGGTATGATTAAAAGCACACTTAAAATATGGCTTGATTTTGCTTTGGGAATAGAAAAAAATTTATAACTGGCATTGTTTCTTTTCCATCTCAGCACTATCGCATTTAAAGTGGACAGGTCACATCTAATAAATTCAGTCGGAATTTTGACTAGATTTGGTGTCCATACACACTAGATTTCAAAACAAAGCCACATGCAGAATCATCTTGTAATGACTTTCTGTGAAATGTCAGCATGCAAATTTTGGTAATGTACTAATTTTGCTCCACTTCAAAGCTAGCTTGGGAAATGGCTATTTATGTTTTGAGTGCTCTTTTTAGTTTGTTGAGAGTAAAAGAATATTTATGGAGCACAGTTTGCATCATTATATTTCACTGAACAATATAAGGTAATAAGAGTTGTTTATATCAGGGAAGATATGAGGTTGATGTAAAAGTAGGTACACTGTACTAATCTTGTAAAATATCAAGAGGAACTATAAAAACCTTATCTGATCTCACCTAGTATCTGGTATTCAAAATAAACCAATTTTATTGTAATGTGATAGTTATTTTTTTTTTTTTATTGCTTTGTCGCTGTCTCCCGCGTTAGTGAGGTAGCGCAAGGAAACAGACGAAAGAATGGCCTAACCCACCCACATACACATGTATATACATACACGTCCCCACACGCAAATATACATACCTATACATCTCAACGTATACATATATATACACACACAGACATATACAAATATACACATGTACATAATTCATACTGTCTGCCTTTATTCATTCTCATCGCCACCATGCCACACATGAAGTAATAACCCCTTCCCCCCTCATGTGTGCGAGGTAGCGCTAGGAAAAGACAACAAAGGCCACATTTGTTCACACTCAGTCTCTAGCTGTCATGTAATAATGCACCGAAACCACAGCTCCCTTTCCACATCCAGGCCCCACAGAACTTTCCATGGTTTACCCCAGACACTTCATGTGCCCTGGTTCAATCCATTAACAGCACTTCGACCTCGATATACCACAACATTCCAATTCACTCTATTCCTTGCATGCCTTTTGCCCTCCTGTATGTTCAGGCTCTGATTGCTCAAAATCTTTTTCACTCCATCCTTCCACCCCCAATTTGGTCTCCCACTTCTCCTTCTTCCCTTCACCTCTGACACATATATCCTCTTTGTCAATCTTCCCTCACTCATTCTCTCCATGTGTCCAAAACATTTCAACACACCCTCTTCTGCTCTCTCAACCACACTTTTTTTAATTACCACACATCTCTCCTACCCTTTCATTATGTACTCGATCAAACCACTTCACACTACATACTGCCCTCAAACATTTCATTTCCAGCACATCCACCCTCCTCCGCACAACCCTATCTATAGCCCATGCCTCACAAGATAACATTGTTGGAACCACTATTCCTTCAAACATAACCATTTTTGCTCTCCAAGATAACGTTTTTATCTTCCACACATTCTTCAATGCTCCCAGAACCTTCACCCCCTCCCTCACCCTGTAACTCGCATCCACTTCCATGGTTCCATTCACTGCTAAGTCCACTCCCAGATATCTAAAACACTTCACTTCCTCCAGTTTTTCTCCATTCAAACTTACCTCCCACTAAACTTGTCCCTCAACCCTACTGAACCTAATAACCTTGTTCTTATTCACATTTACTCTCAACTTTCTTCTTTCACACACTTTACTGAACTTGGTCATCAACTAATGCAGTTTCTCACCCAAATAAGCCACCAGTGCTGTATCATCAGTGAACAACAACTGACTCACTTCCCAAGCCTTCTTATCCAGAACAGACTGCATACTTGCCCCTCTCTTGAGTAGTGAGGTTTCATGTCATATAGAATTACATACATTAGGTTTGAAATTCAGTGGTGAAGCTGGTAAGGAATCAGTAGCCAATATATTCTTAATTGAGGAAAACTTTTTGTGATCTCAAGCTTTTGTCTAATGGTACTCTGCAGTAATTGGAGTATCCATCATGTAGATCACAAGTTTTTCTTAAGTATACAGGTCATCAATTGATAAAAGATTTGACTGCTTTTGTTGCAAGATCAATAGATCCAGTATTTCCAACTTTAGAACCTTGGTTCAGTACCTCAGCAGTAGCATTTCAGACTCGCATAAATTTCCTCGAAGATTGAAATGTACTGGCTGACTCTGCAGTTAGAATGATACTTTGAACTACATGACTTCTTTGAACATATTTTGATATCCCCAGAGTAAATGTATATATGTGGTACAATTCATGATTATTGATAGTTTCTGATAAAGCTGTGAGTAATATTATCTTGTACCCCCTTAGAGGCACAGATATTACCAGCATCACTCCCAAAGCTACAGTACCTGATACTCTTTCCTGCGACAGTGATTGTGAAGTAAGTCATACTTTCAAAAATACTGATACACTTTTCAAAATCTAAATCTGTTTAGATAGTTTGTGTCCTAAAATTACAATGTACAGGTGAATCTGATGTTTGTTGTCAGGAATGTTGGTGAAAGTGAGCATGCCTTCATCTTAGTATTTGTTATAGGGTTTGTCAGTATAAGGAACATTCAGTTTTGATATGTTGATGGTCTTTACTTAAACTTTTTCACTAAGTTTATACATTGATATGGGAGTAATTCGTTGCTCTGCTCTTAGAAGTTTGCCATAGAGTAATATGTCTTCCATGAGCAACAGCTAGTATATTGATCTGGTATTAGCTAGCATCACATACAGTTTCTGAACTTGCAGCTCTCTATTATGCTACGATTCATTACAAATTTGCTTTATAATTTGTTGTGTCAGTTGTAGACTGTTCCTTTTCCCGGAATGAACATTGCTTCATTGTTGTAGTGTTCCACTAGTCTATGGGTATTCATGTGTGTACTTATGATCTAGTGTCTTCTGCTTTTATGCATATTTCGCAGCTGATTTGAGTGAGAGACTGCAGAAGTTGATGACTGAGTTTGGAAAAGTGTGTGAAAGGAGAAACTTTAGAGTAAATGTGAATAAGAGCAAGGTTATTAGTTCAGTAGGGTAGAGGAACAAGTTAATTGGTATGTAAGTTTGAACGTAGAAGAATTGGAGGAAGAGAAGTGTTTTAGATATCTGGGAGTATCCTTAGCATTGGATGGAACCATGGAAGCAGAAGTGAGTCACAGGGTAGTGGAGGGGATGAAGATTCTGAGAGTGATGAAGAGTGTGTGGAAGGCAAGAACATTATCTCCGAGAGCAAAAATGGTTATGTTTGAAGAGATTGTAGTTCCAACAATGTTATATGGTTGCAAGGCATGGGCTATAGATAGGGTTGTATGGGGGAGGGTGGATGTGTTGGATTTGAAATGTTTGAGGACAATATGTGGTGTGAGGTAGTTTGATCAAGTAAGTATTGAAAGGGTAAGAGAAATTTTCTTTTCTTTTAAACTAATCGCCATTTCCCGCGTTAGCGAGGTAGCGTTAAGAACAGAGGACTGGGCCTTTTTTGGAATATCCTCACCCGGCCCCCCTGTTCCCTCTTTTGGGGAAAAAAAAAAAAAAAAGAGAAATGTGTGGTAATAAAAAGAGTGTGGTTGAGAGAGCAGAAGAGGATGTGTTGAAATGGTTTGGACACATGGAGAGAATGAGTGAGGGAAGATTGACAAAGAGGATATATGTGTCAGAGGTGGAGGGAAGGAGGTGAAGCAGGAGACCAAATTGGAGGTGGAATGATGGAGTGAAAAAGATTTTGAGCGATCGGGGTCTGAACATATAGGAGGGTGAAAGGCGTGCAAGGAATAGAGTCAATTTGATTGATGTATACCGGGGTCAATGTGCTGTCAATGGATTGAACCAGAGCATGTGAAGCATCTGGGGTAAACCATGGAAAGGTCTGTGGGGCCTGGATGTGGAAAGGGTTTCAGTGCATTGCACATGACAGCTAGAGGCTGAGTGTGAACGAATGTGGCCTTTTTTGTCTTTTTCTGGGGCTGCCTTGCTGGAGGGGGGATGCTATTTTGTGTGTGGTGGGGTGGCGACAGGAATGGATGAAGGCAGCAATTATGGATATGTACAAGTGTATATATGTATATATATCTGTGTATGTATATGTTTACATGTATATTTATGTAGTTGTGCATGTGTGGGCATTTATGTGTATACATGTGTATGTGGGTGGGTTGGGCCATTCCTTGTCTGTTTCCTTGTGCTACCTCGCTAATGCGGGAGATGGCAGTTAAGTACAATAAATATAGATGAATAAATATTTGTCATTCATTTATCATACTTGATCGCCATTTCCTGCATCAACGAGGTAGCGCTAGGAAGCAGAGATTGGCCCATCCACTCACGTACACACACACACACACACACACACACACACACACACACACACACACACATATATATATCTTTCTTTTTCTTTCATACTATTCGCCATTTCCCACGATAGCGAGGTAGCGTTAAGAACAGAGGACTGGGCCTTTGAGAGAATATCCTCACCTGGCCCCCTTCTCTGTTCCTTCTTTTGGAAAATTTAAAAAAAACGAGAGGGGAGGATTTCCAGCCCCCTGCTCCCTTCCCTTTTAGTCGCCTTCTGCGACACACAGGGAATACGTGGGAAGTTTATATATGTACATAAATGCCCACACATGCACATATACACACACATATACATATCAGCATATACACATGCACATACATATATACATGTGTACATATTCATACTTGCTTGCCTTCATCCTTTCCCAGCACTACCCTGCCCCACAGGAAACAGCATTGCTACCCTCTGCTTCAGCAACGTAGCTCCAGGAAAACAGACAAAAAGGCCTATCTCTACAAGATGTGTGGCCTCAATATGATGTTTGACTCCTTGCACTGTGTATCAGGAACATATGCAGTACATAGTAATCAATTTCCACAGGCCTCTTATGCTATGGAGTGTCTCGTGGTTAGCAGTGAGTCCCGGAAATACGTGCCATGTAGTGACACCACTACGTACTCCATGTGTATGCGGCCAGGCAAGTTATACTCCCCACCATTACTGATGTCCACATTGGATATGATTATTTTTCATATCTTCCTGAATGCTTTAAATCCTTTTCACATATTTTCTTTTTCCTGCTAGGTTATTGTCCAGTCAACTACACACAGTATGAAGGCCTCTGCTACAAAGTAAAATTTGACTTGGTTGATGACCACAAGTTAGCCTTAGCCGACTGTAACACTGAAGGGTCATCACTGGCCTACCCACAGAACCTAGACACCCTCAATACCCTTACTTCTTTGGTCCATATGGCTGCTGTTAGTGTAAGTACTGAATGATATGTATGATTCATTTTCCTTGGATCACAAAAAATGCAGATACTATGGAAAGAAGTTTTTTCATTCCTATTTTCTGCATCAGTGAGATAGCTCCAGGAACAGATGAAGAAAGGCAGCATTTGCTAACATCCATTTTCTAGCTGTCCTGTGTAATGCACCTAAACCACAGCTCACTATCCACAACTAGGCCTCACAGACCTTTCTATAGTTTACTCTGGCTGCTTCATATGCTGTGATTTAATCCACTGAGAGCGCATTGACCCTTGTGTACCACATTGTTTAAATTCACTTTGTTCTGTGCCCACCTTTCACCCTCCTACTTGTTCAGGCCCTGATTACTTAACATTTTTTCACTCCATCCTTCCATCTCCAATTTAGTCTACCCTTTCTCCTTGTTTCCTCCACTTTTGACACATGGAAACAAGTTATGTCTTAAAAAGATAATGGCTCATGGAAGAGAAGGTTGTGGGTTCAAGGGACATTGTTCCATAGTTGCCACATCATATACAGTAATTCTGTGGCACAGTCCATAGCCTGGAAACATGCAAAACTGGACCCTCAGTGCACTATGTGATGTCTGGCCACATGGATGAACAGAGACTGTGCCTTCTCTCCAAGGGGGTCCAAAGCCTGGCTACATGATTGTCATTAATCATGTTGGAGTGTTATTGTGACACTTTCATTAGGTTTGGGCTTCTTATTAAGAGTTAAAGATATTTGTGTCTGCGAGTATATATCAGATAATCTTTTAGGTCACTAACAGCTATTTTTAATGTTTTTCAAAAGTTAACATTATACTTGATCTTGGGTGTATCTTACTTATTTTTGATAAGATATTGAATATTGAGATGAATTTGAACTGTTAAGGAGGTAAGGTGTAATTTTTTAAGCTCTGATAAGTTTTCACAAATGTTTCACATTTCTTTATGATTAACCCCATACCTTCCTTATTACTCATAACCTTCCCCACTATTGCCATATATGATATTCCAGAATAAACTAAAATGCTCTGAATCTTACTCTGCAACATGATACACTAGCATTGTAGAACAAAGGCACTCATTTTCCAAAGTTAGTTTTTGGTGCATTGCTTAATTGGTAAGGCACCTTAAAATATTCAAATGATATATCGGGAAGCTCTGTGATTATCAGTGTGTTCTTGCAGGCAGGTGAAAAGCTACCAGTGGATGTCATGGTTGGCCTAAACAATGTGTAAGTAGTCTTTGTTTGCCATCTATTTTGTGATGCTTACTACACACTTAATTCTTTAGGTAAGAATTTTTAGGTGGTGAGTATAATTATATGTGTGCCTGTCTTTTTTATATTAGGCAAAAACCTGTAAATGACTGAGCTCTATAAATTTAAGAGGTCTAAGGGACAAGGTTTATCAAAAAAAAAAAAATTCAAAGAAATTTATCATTCTTGTCATTTAAAGTGTCAGCAAAAATGATTGGCCTCCCCCTTGTATACTAGAAGCTGGATTAGAAATTGTGCAATAGCCAGTGACACTTTGTGGATTCTCAAAACTTTATGCCGTGGTTGGTAAAATGGTACACATTTTTCTAGGGCATGCATAAAACCTTAGTTGATATAATCATAGAAGGCAAGAGACCACTGTTTATGCATTATTTTATATCATTCCTGATTTAGTAAATGGTTGTTAAAGTAAATAGGGTATGTCTTATTGTGACCATTGAAAGATGTTGGATAAATGGTGAATAACTGATAAGTTATATGAAACTGATAAGAATAATAGGAATTACTAATGTAGGGCTTGAATTAAAGTGAGCATGTACAGTTAGACAGAATGATGTCCAACTCTTCAGGAGGGGAAATTGGACAGTTTTGTCCATATATGATCCTGATTCTGATATGGTGAAAGCAGCCGAGGCACCATCATCCTCAGGCGGTTGGAGAATTTTAAGTGTTCCATCATCACTCACGGATGGTCCATCCTTTAAGGAAGCACAACTACAGGGCCATGGTGCTACAGTTGCAATCTGTCAGCACTTAGGACTGATTGGTAAGTTCACCTCTTCCACTTGGGTGTCATTAAGCACAGTATGGAGTAATTGAGCATCCTCATTTATTGTGCTTATTTCTTGTCAGCTTTTACGTTTTATTTTCTCAAATCTTAGGATTTTGTAGTATTAATCTTTGTACTTTACCTGTAATATCGTCTTATGGATGTTCACGGTCTGTGTAGAACCTCTCAGTATTTGACATTTTCATTTCAAGGGCTTTCTGCCAACCTTTTTCAAAGAATACATAGATATGGCCTCTATTGCCACCTTTCATTTTACCCTAATAATGTCATGGAGATATATGAACTTATCATGAGACTGTGACTACCCACTTCCATACCTCTCCCATCACATGATATTTGTACACCACTGTTTCATTATTTTCTTTCGTCTATCGCACTTCATTATATCACTCATAGATTAATTACGCTGTGTACTGTATGCTCATTAGTTTTGTGTAGTACCATACTCATAGGATGCAACATGCTAGAGAAGTGTGTCTGGATATTGCAGCCTAGAGACTTTTCTGTTGTGGCTACTGCCAGAGAGGTGAGTTCTCAGGGTAAATAAGATGTCAGAGATATGAAAGGATAAAACTTCTCAAAGACAGGATTCATGCAATTTCAGCAATAATTAACATAATTCAAGGCTGATAGAATTTTTAAGATATCCTTCATCTGACCCTAACATATGTTAGTTCAGAAATTCAAAAGTCTGAAAACAGGAGAAATGTTGTTGTCAGTTTTTACTTGTTTAAATGAAAAGTGAATCTCCCTGGGGATACCACATGATTCATTTGTATCTAAACCATCGCCTGTGCTGTACTAATTATTAGTTCAGATGCTTGTATATACACACATTCCTCACTTAAGACATGCCCATTTTTATAAGAATTGTGGCTCACTGCATAAACCATACATTTGTTAAGATTTTACTAACTTTTGGGTTTTTCCCACAGGCTGCTGGGACCCACCATATGAACCAGTAGGTAATATGAGCCGCAGCCCTTGGAATTGGGAGAATGCACTTACCACTGTTGTCAACTACACGTGAGTCAATTACCTCAGCAGTGTTGTAATACCTCTTCTTTTCATGCTGTTCTCTCTCTCTCTCTCTCTCTCTCTCTCTCTCTCTCTCTCTCTCTCTCTCTCTCTCTCTCTCTCTCTCTCTCTCAGAGCATTTTATTGTGATGAAAGAAAGTATTAGCAGCACTGGTTATGATAATAATGATAATATTTGATATCAAAAACATTAATGTATGTATGACTCATGGTGAGGTGCCTGAGGATTGGCGGAATGCGTGCATAGTGCCATTGTACAAAGGCAAAGGGGATAAGAGTGAGTGCTCAAATTACAGAGGTATAAGTTTGTTGAGTATTCCTGGTAAATTATATGGGAGGGTATTGATTGAGAGGGTGAAGGCATGTACAGAGCATCAGATTGGGGAAGAGCAGTGTGGTTTCAGAAGTGGTAGAGGATGTGTGGATCAGGTGTTTGCTTTGAAGAATGTATGTAAGAAATACTTAGAAAAGCAAATGGATTTGTATGTAGCATTTATGGATCTGGAGAAGGCATATGATAGAGTAGATAGAGATGCTCTGTGGAAGGTATTAAGAATATATGGTGTGGGAGGAAAGTTGTTAGAAGCAGTGAAAAGTTTTTATCGAGGATGTAAGGCATGTGTACGTGTAGGAAGAGAGGAAAGTGATTGGTTCTCAGTGAATGTAGGTTTGCGGCAGGGGTGTGTGATGTCTCCATGGTTGTTTAATTTGTTTATGGATGGGGTTGTTAGGGAGGTAAATGCAAGAGTTTTGGAAAGAGGGGCAAGTATGAAGTCTGTTGGGGATGAGAGAGCTTGGGAAGTGAGTCAGTTGTTGTTCGCTGATGATACAGCGCTGGTGGCTGATTCATGTGAGAAACTGCAGAAGCTGGTGACTGAGTTTGGTAAAGTGTGTGGAAGAAGAAAGTTAAGAGTAAATGTGAATAAGAGCAAGGTTATTAGGTACAGTAGGGTTGAGGGTCAAGTCAATTGGGAGGTGAGTTTGAATGGAGAAAAACTGGAGGAAGTGAAGTGTTTTAGATATCTGGGAGTGGATCTGGCAGCGGATGGAACCATGGAAGCGGAAGTGGATCATAGGGTGGGGGAGGGGGCGAAAATTCTGGGGGCCTTGAAGAATGTGTGGAAGTCGAGAACATTATCTCGGAAATCAAAAATGGGTATGTTTGAAGGAATAGTGGTTCCAGCAATGTTGTATGGTTGCGAGGCGTGGGCTATGGATAGAGTTGTGCGCAGGAGGATGGATGTGCTGGAAATGAGATGTTTGAGGACAATGTGTGGTGTGAGGTGGTTTGATCGAGTGAGTAACGTAAGGGTAAGAGAGATGTGTGGAAATAAAAAGAGCGTGGTTGAGAGAGCAGAAGAGGGTGTTTTGAAGTCGTTTGGGCACATGGAGAGGATGAGTGAGGAAAGATTGACCAAGAGGATATATGTGTCGGAGGTGGAGGGAACAAGGAGAAGAGGGAGACCAAATTGGAGGTGGAAAGATGGAGTGAAAAAGATGTGTGATCGGGGCCTGAACATGCAGGAGGGTGAAAGGAGGGCAAGGAATAGAGTGAATTGGAGCGATGTGGTATACCGGGGTTGACGTGCTGTCAGTGGATTGAATCAAGGCATGTGAAGCGTCTGGGGTAAGCCATGGAAAGCTGTGTAGGTATGTATATTTGCGTGTGTGGACGTATGTATATACATGTGTATGGGGGGGTTGGGCCATTTCTTTTGTCTGTTTCCTTGCGCTACCTCGCAAACGCGGGAGACAGCGACAAAGTATAATAAATATAAATAATAAAAAACATTAATGGCAATAATTATAATGATAATGTGCTGACAGTTGTAATGATGCTGGTATTTATAGTAGTAACAACAAAATACAGCTAGCACTGTTGACAGCAGTTATAATAACAGTAGTAATAATGGTAATGAAATTAACTGTGTTTGTAGTAAAGAAATCATGATGATGGTAATAATCAGTCTTGAATGTGGTGAGATAATAAGTGAAGCTTTGTATTCAGAAAAGAGAAAATGTTCTAACAAATAATGTACCATATAAAACTTTTTTAAACTTAATAAAAGTTATCCATTCATTTTTGTGCAAGTAGCAACAGTGCTTTACTTGATATAGAGCCTTGTCATTGCCTGCATTTTTAATCATGTATCATACATGCTTATTGAATTAAGTGAATGTAGCATTCATTTATGTAGATTGTCTTTGGAAAGTTTATGGTGAATATTGGATCCATACTGTAAATGGAGCATTCATTCATCTGATTTATTTCCAAGGAAAATGTGAGAATTATTAGATCCATACAATAACATAAATATCCTTTATTCTGCCCTATGATTATTCCCCCAAATGTTTCTCTCGTATTGTTTTGTGTTTAGTCTATTTTTTGATGCACAAGCATTACTGTGAACATGGTTTATCTTATCCCATTCATTAGGAATTTTGTGCTTGACCTCTGATATCACACACAAGCATTACTCGAACCAGTCTTTGGTCATCCTAACAGGTAATATTCTAAGCTCAAGTTTTCTCTTCCCTCATAGTCTTATTTCAAGCACAGTATTTCATCTTTTTTATAGGTAATACTGTGAGCTTAGTTATATATTTTCCACAAAGGTAAATCCAATCTTCCATTCCAACACAGGTGTTACCCAGGATTCTTTTTTGATGAAGATATCACCAAGTTGCAAGTATCAGTAGAGTGCCTTGGTCAGCTGGGTGGATGGTATCCTGATACACTTAGTCCTTGTGTAGCTCTAGAAGGTTTGTCATTTATGAGTCACATGTAAGTCATGGATGAGTCATAGGCAGAGCTTGGATGTTTAGCCATTTAAATTCTTTAGAAAAGGCAGGCATAAAAGGCTAAGAAGTGGCAGTGTAGTTCACTAGTTATGGAGACTCTATTGCTGTAGCCAACCCCTTGAGGGAGCTCCTGATGGGAACAGGCTTCAGAGATATAGATAGATAGAAAGTGCAGGCAAATTGGTAAGACAAACACGCAATAAAGGCAACTTAAAACCTAAAAAGACATCAATTATTTTATTTCACAGTAGTTATACACATATCCATCATATTACAACACTTTTAGCATATCAAGTGATACTTAACCAATCATTCTGTTGTAAAAATTGCTGAGTTTTATTAATTATCTCAACTGAAAAAATGGGCAAAAAAAATGCTTTTCAGGTTTCACCAAAGCATAACAATATTATCAACTTGTTGAAATCTCCCATTTTAACACCTTTTCTTTTGTTTGTAGATACAACAGTCACTTGTTCTTTACACAAATTGAAAAACAGAAATTCTTAATGGTTCCAGTAATCCATTGTTGGTATACCTTCCCACGGCATCTATTGTTGTATCAACGAGATCCAAATCATCTTGTTTGTAACTTCATCCCCTTCATTTTCTGGATACCACCAACATAAGTGTCCTCTTCCTTTTTCCAGTATGTAGGATCATTTCTTCAAAAAAACTCGACTAATTTTCCAGTTTCCACAGAGGAATCAACAAATGCCCTGCACAGATCCAACTAAAATTGAGATTGCTAAAGACTATAGTATGTTAACATACTCTGTTGACCAGTTTTGTCAGAGATGATAGGTTTGTGCCTATTTAGAAGTCTCCAAATGTAGAGGAACAAAGTACTTCTTATAGTTCATTGATTTTTTGCATATTTGGCAAAATGATATTGCTCCATAAGTAGAGAACGCCTTGTCACCAAACTCTTTAACTAAATTGTTAGATTCTGAAGGACTCATTTTAGGCATTGTAATTGAAATGTGTTCTACAGTGTGAGTACGAGAACTGAATGATTCAAACAGTACAGTTTAGGCTGCAGGTATTGAACCCACCCCAGACACACATCTAGTACCCATTTTAACATTAATTTGCTTCATGGAAAGAAGCACGATATTTTTTCTCTAAGACAGTCATATAATAATTCAAATCCAAGACAGTTATATAATAATTCAAAAACACTTACGCAGTTCTTTTACAGCAGAATGATATTTCAAATCAGTAAAGATATGCATGTTATGACAGAGTAGGCAATTCTTTACTGAAGCTGAGAAAATAGGCATTAAAGGCATTTTGCCAGAATGTCCAGGCTTTACTCATTAGTATTTTTAACTGAGTAACAAGTCTTTGATGACTCTGATAAGTCTGAGGAATCCTGGATGGATCCTTATTTTATGGATAGAGCAATGATAAGAAAGAGATTACTCTTAGATTAATAGAATTCAGAGATGATCCACATGTATGTCGCTGATGACCTGTAGGAGAAACATTACGAAAGATATTCTAATACTGAATGTTTAGTCATATTTAGATATGATATGGCTGTTTTCAGGAGACTTACCTCTCACTCAGTTTGTGACCATCTTTATTAAAGTTAATTCTTCCTGAGTCTTACCAGAAGGGAAGAGGAGCAGCAGCTCAACCATTGGCCATAGAAAGTGTAGTATAATGTAACAAAAACTTGATCATTACCTTCAAGCTTTGTTCATCTGCTGAACAAGTTCCTGTATAGGCAGTTCTTGAATTTATTAAATCAAACCAGTACAATTCTGATGAAATGCTGTACAACAGAAAACACATTCATAGAGGTGCTGCATAAATTAGAGCTACCAGAAGTCAGTACCAAGACGTGTCCAGCCTTAACCAACCACCTCCTCCCTGTCTCTGTTCATGGTATTATATATGACAGCTAGAGACTGTGTGTGAACAAATATGGCCTTTGTTGTCTTTTCCTAGTGCTACCTCGCTCACATGTGGGGGAGGGGTTGTCATTTCATGTGTGGCGGTGTGGCGACGGGAATGAATAAGGGCAGACAGTATGAATTATGTACATGTGTATATATGTATATGTCTGTGTGTGTGTGTATATATATATATATATATATATATTATTATATTATTTTATTATACTTTGTCGCTGTCTCCCGCGTTTGTGAGGTAGCGCAAGGAAACAGACGAAAGAAATGGCCCAACCCCCCCCCCCATACACATGTATATACATACGTCCACACACGCAAATATACATACCTACACAGCTTTCCATGGTTTACCCCAGACGCTTCACATGCCCTGCTTCAATCCACTGACAGCACGTCAACCCCGGTATACCACATCGCTCCAATTCACTCTATTCCTTGCCCTCCTTTCACCCTCCTGCATGTTCAGGCCCCGATCACACAAAATCTTTTTCACTCCATCTTTCCACCTCCAATTTGGTCTCCCTCTTTTCCTTGTTCCCTCCACCTCCGACACATATATCCTCTTGGTCAATCTTTCCTCACTCATCCTCTCCATGTGCCCAAACCACTTCAAAACACCCTCTTCTGCTCTCTCAACCACGCTCTTTTTATTTCCACACATCTCTCTTACCCTTACGTTACTCACTCGATCAAACCACCTCACACCACACATTGTCCTCAAACATCTCATTTCCAGCACATCCATCCTCCTGTGCACAACTCTATCCATAGCCCATGCCTCGCAACCATACAACATTGTTGGAACCACTATTCCTTCAAACATACCCATTTTTGCTTTCCGAGATAATGTTCTCGACTTCCACACATTCTTCAAGGCCCCCAGGATTTTCGCCCCCTCCCCCACCCTATGATCCACTTCCACTTCCATGGTTCCATCCGCTGCCAGATCCACTCCCAGATATCTAAAACACTTCACTTCCTCCAGTTTTTCTCCATTCAAACTCACCTCCCAATTGACTTGACCCTCAACCCTACTGTACCTCATAACCTTGCTCCTATTCACATTTACTCTTAACTTTCTTCTTCCACACACTTTTCCAAACTCAGTCACCAGCTTCTGCAGTTTCTCACATGAATCAGCCACCAGCGCTGTATCATCAGCGAACAACAACTGACTCACTTTCCAAGCTCTCTCATCCCCAACAGACTTCATACTTGCCCCTCTTTCCAAAACTCTTGCATTTACCTCCCTAACAACCCCATCCATAAACAAATTAAACAACCATGGAGACATCACACACCTGGGGATAGGGGAGAAAGAATACTTCCCATGTATTCCCTGCGTGTCGTAGAAGGCGACTAAAAGGGAAGGGAGCGGGGGGCTGGAAATCCTCCCCTCTCTTTTTTTTTTTTTTTTTTTTTTTTTTTTTTTTTTTTTCCCAAAAGAAGGAACAGAGAAGAGGGCCAGGTGAGGATATTCCCTCAAAGGCCCAATTCTCTGTTCTTAACGCTACCTCGCTATCGCGGGAAATAGCGAATAGTATGAAAAAAAAAAGAATATATATATATATATATATATATATATATATATATGTATATATATATATATATATATATATGCCTTACATCCTCGATAAAAACTTTTCACTGCTTCTAACAACTTGCCTCCCACACCATATATTCTTAATACCTTCCACAGAGCATCTCTATCAACTCTATCATATGCCTTCTCCAGATCCATAAATGCTACATACAAATCCATTTGCTTCTCTAAGTATTTCTCACATACGTTCTTCAAAGCAAACACCTGACCCACACATCCTCTACCACTTCTGAAACCACACTGCTCTTCCCCAATCTGATGCTCTGTACATGCCTTCACCCTCTCAATCAATACCCTCCCATACAATTTGCCAGGAATACTCAACAAACTTATACCTCTGTAATTTGAGCACTCACTCTTATCCCCTTTGCCTTTGTACAATGGCTGAAAATTCTGGGAGCCTTGAAGAATGTGTGGAAGTCGAGAACATTATCTCGGAAAGCAAAAATGGGTATGTTTGAAGGAATAGTGGTTCCAACAATGTTGTATGGTTGCGAGGCGTGGACTATGGATAGAGTTGTGCGCAGGAGGATGGATGTGCTGGAAATGAGAAGTTTGAGGACAATGTGTGGTGTGAGGTGGTTTGATTGAGTAAGTAACGTAAGGGTAAGAGAGATGTGTGGAAATAAAAAGAGCGTGGTTGAGAGAGCAGAAGAGAGTGTTTTGAAATGGTTTGGTCACATGGAGAGAATGAGTGAGGAAAGATTGACCAAGAGGATATATGTGTCGGAGGTGGAGGGAACGAGGAGAAGAGGGAGACCAAATTGGAGGTGGAAAGATGGAGTGAAAAAGATTTTGTGTGATCGGGGCCTGAACATGCAGGAAGGTGAAAGGAGGGCAAGGAATAGAGTGAATTGGAGCGATGTGGTATACCGGGGTTGACGTGCTGTCAGTGGATTGAATCAAGGCATGTGAAGCGTCTGGGGTAACCCATGGAAAGCTGTGTAGGTATGTATATTTGCGTGTGTGGACGTATGTATATACATGTGTATGGGGGTGGGTTGGGCTATTTCTTTCGTCTGTTTCCTTGCGCTACCTCGCAAACGCGGGAGACAGCGGCAAAAAAAAAATATATATTTTTTTTTTTTTTTTTTTATTATACTTTGTCGCTGTCTCCCTCGTTTGAAGAATGTGTGGAAGTCGAGAACATTATCTCGGAAAGCAAAAATGGGTATGTTTGAAGGAATAGTGGTTCCAACAATGTTGTATGGTTGCGAGGCGTGGGCTATGGATAGAGTTGTGCGCAGGAGGTTGGATATGCTGGAAATGAGATGTTTGAGGACAATGTGTGGTGTGAGGTGGTTTGATCGAGTAAGTAATGTAAGGGTAAGAGAGATGTGTGGAAATAAAAAGAGCGTGGTTGAGAGAGCAGAAGAGGGTGTTTTGAAATGGTTTGGGCACATGGAGAGAATGAGTGAGGAAAGATTGACCAAGAGGATATATGTATTGGAGGTGGAGGGAACGAGGAGAAGTGGGAGACCAAATTGGAGGTGGAAAGATGGAGTGAAAAAGATTTTGAGTGATCGGGGCCTGAACATGCAGGAGGGTGAAAGGCGGGCAAGGAATAGAGTGAGTTGGATCAATGTGGTATACCAGGGTTGACGTGCTGTCAGTGGATTGAATCAGGGCATGTGAAGTGTCTGGGGTAAACCATGGAAAGTTGTGTGGGGCCTGGATGTGGAAAGGGAGCTGTGGTTTCGGGCATTATTGCCTGACAGCTAGAGGCTGAGTGTGAACGAATGGGGCCTTTGTTGTCTTTTCCTAGCGCTACCTCGCACACATGAGGGGGGAGAGGGATGGTATTCCATGTGTGGCGAGGTGGCGATGGGAATTAATAAAGGCAGACAGTGTGAAGTGTGTGCATGGGTATATATGTGTGTGTCTGTGTGTGTATATATATGTGTACATTGAAATGTATAGGTATGTATATTTGCGTGTGTGGACGTGTATGTATATACATGTGTATGTTGGTGGGTTGGGCCATTTCTTTTGTCTGTTTCCTTGCGCTACCTCGCAAACGCGGGAGACAGCGACAAAGGCAAAATAAAAGAAATAAGATATATATATATGTATACATTGAGATGTATAGGTATGCATATGTACATGTGTGGACATGTATGTATATACAAATGTATGTGGGTGGGTTGGGCCATTCTTTCTTCTGTTTCATTGCGCTACTTCGCTAACGCGGGAGACAGTGACAAAGTATAATAAAAATGACAACCAATAAAAGCATACCATGAGACACAGAATTACTGGTTTTGTACCTGTATGATTAGGATTAAATGCAAACATAAAAATGTATCAATAGAACTACAAGGTGTACAAATTGTCCCCAACAGGTGAATGTTATTTAAGTGATTCTAGACTTCTAATTACTTTCAACTGCTTATGTCTGATGTCTTCTACATTACTCAAACATGAGGTTGCATCTGCTACTGTCCAGTTTTCCTGATATATCATGTGAATTGGAGTGCATTTCAACAAGGAAAGATTTCTCTTTTCATCACCAATATGTTCTGACACCATCTCCAACAGTGTGTATGGGAGACCTACCAACCGCACCCTCGTCTCTGATCACTACTAATTCATCATCAGACTTCCGTTATCTGAATGGCACTGCAAACTTTACTTGTCCTGACAGTATGGGTACTGAGACGTTGGTGACTGTGCAGACCATCACATGTAGTCATGAAAATGATACATACAGTTTCTTGCCCAGCCCTGTAGCACCTTGCAATGGTAAGGTTGTTTGTTTTATATCATTACTCATATACTCTCTTGTTGCATCTCAAGATATAATTATTTATTCCATTATTGTACAATCTAAGCTTTACCAGTTCTAATTATCATTAATTCATATTGTTTATTTTTATATTACAGGCAAGCTAGAGGTGTTTACAAGAATCATATAGAGATGTGATGTACAGATTCTCTGAGTTTTGTAGAAAAGGTGTTGTAACCCACACTGACAGGACCAGAAAGCATTATAAGACGGCAAAAAGACTACAAGTGATTTAGGTTCATTGCTAATAACATTGTTTAAATGGTAGACACAGCTTTAAGGAAGCTGAAGATTAAAATTGATGTCAAAACCTCAAGATATTGAGTAGGCATCATTTATATCTAAGTATGAATGATGTCGCATTCAGGTGAGATGAGTAGATTGGACTGGGAGATCAAATATGAGGCGGAAGGAGTTAGCAAGGAAAGGAATAGAGTAGGATGCTAAGTGAGGATTTTTATCTCTTAGGCCCTGTTATCTGTTCTTGATGCTACCTCGCCAGTGTGGGAAATGGTGAATATGTATGGGGAAAATAATTATGTATTTATTTTACTTGATCACTGTTTCCTGCATTAGCGAAATAGCACCAGGAAACAGACAAAGACTGGCCCATCCCCTCATATAAACATATACTCGTACATATATATATTTTTTTTTTTTATTATACTTTGTCGCTGTCTCCCGCGTTTGCGAGGTAGCGCAAGGAAACAGACGAAAGAAATGGCCCAACCCACCCCCATACACATGTATATACATACGTCCACACACGCAAATATACATACCTACACAGCTTTCCATGGTTTACCCCAGACGCTTCACATGCCCTTATTCAATCCACTGACAGCACGTCAACCCCGGTATACCACATCAATCCAATTCACTCTATTCCTTGCCCTCCTTTCACCCTCCTGCATGTTCAGGCCCCGATCACACAAAATCTTTTTCACTCCATCTTTCCACCTCCAATTTGGTCTCCCACTTCTCGTTCCCTCCACCTCCGACACATATATCCTCTTGGTCAATCTTTCCTCACTCATTCTCTCCATGTGCCCAAATCATTTCAAAACACCCTCTTCTGCTCTCTCAACCACGCTCTTTTTATTTCCACACATCTCTCTTACCCTTACGTTACTTACTCGATCAAACCACCTCACACCACACATTGTCCTCAAACATCTCATTTCCAGCACATCCATCCTCCAGTGCACATCTCTATCCATAGCCCACGCCTCGCAACCATACAACATTGTTGGAACCACTATTCCTTCAAACATACTCATTTTAGCTTTCCGAGATAATGTTCTCGACTTCCACACATTCTTCAAGGCTCCCAGGATTTTCGCCCCCTCCCCCACCCTATGATCCACTTCCGCTTCCATGGTTCCATCCGCTGCCAGATCCACTCCCAGATATCTAAAACCTTTACTTCCTCCAGTTTTTCTCCATTCAAACTTACCTCCCAATTGACTTGACCCTCAACCCTTCTGTACCTAATAACCTTGCTCTTATTCACATTTACTCTTAACTTTCTTCTTTCACACACTTTACCAAACTCAGTCACCAGCTTCTGCAGTTTCTCACATGAATCAGCCACCAGCGCTGTATCATCAGCGAACAACAACTGACTCACTTCCCAAGCTCTCTCATCCCCAGCAGACTTCATACTTGCCCCTCTTTCCAAAACTCTTGCATTTACCTATCTAACAACCCCATCCATAAACAAATTAAACAA
The DNA here is from genome assembly GCF_036320965.1 of Panulirus ornatus. NCBI lineage: Eukaryota > Metazoa > Arthropoda > Malacostraca > Decapoda > Palinuridae > Panulirus > Panulirus ornatus. The sequence continues at coordinate 49,837,143 of NC_092234.1, read as the reverse complement.
CCATGGAGACATCACACACCCCTGCCGCAAACCTACATTCACTGAGAACCAATCACTTTCCTCTCTTCCTACACGTACACATTCCTTACATCCTCGATAAAAACTTTTCACTGCTTCTAACAACTTGCCAACTTGGTTGGTAAGGTTATTTGATGTATGTATGACTCATGGTGAGGTGCCTGAGGATTGGCAGAATGCGTGCATAGTGCCATTGTACAAAGGCAAAGGGGATAAGAGTGAGTGCTCAAATTACAGAGGTATAAGTTTGTTGAGTATTCCTGGTAAATTATATGGGAGGGTATTGATTGAGAGGGTGAAGGCATACACAGAGCATCAGATTGGGGAAGAGCAGTGTGGTTTCAGAAGTGGTAGAGGATGTGTGGATCAGGTGTTTGCTTTGAAGAATGTATGTGAGAAATACTTAGAAAAGCAAGTGAATTTGTATGTAGCATTTATGGATATATATATATATATATACATATATATATATATATATATATATGTATATATATATATATATATATATATATATATATATATATATATATATATATATATATATATATATACATGCCTTCGAGGAGGATGATCACTCCCCGCGTGACTCCTTCTTCTGTTTCCCATTTTAGAAAGTTAATACAAGGAGGGGAGGATTTCCGGCCCCCCGCTCCCGTCCCCTCTAGTCGCTTTCTACGACACGCGAGGAATACGTGGGAAGTATTCTTTCACCCCTATCCCCAGGGATAATATACATATATATATACATATACACACACACACACATACACACACATACGCACATACACACACACACACACACATACATATATATACATATGAAAAATGTAAGAAACAATTTAGAAAACAAACTATTAGCTTGAAATGAATGAAAAAATGAATGTCACGCTACCTCGCAAACGCGGGAGACAGCGACAAAGTATAAAAAAAAAAAAAAAAAAAAAAAAAAAAAAAAAATATATATACATATATATATATATATATATATATATACACATAAACGCTCATATGCACACATATACATACATATGCACATTTCACATGCCTTGGTTCAGTCCATTGACAGCACATCATTCCAATTCACTCTACTCCTTGCTCACCTCTGACCCTCCTGTATGTTCAGGCCCTGATCATTCAAAATAATTTTCGCTCCATCCTTCCATCTCCAATTTAGTCTCCCAATTCTCTTTGTTCCCTCCACTTCTGACATATATTTTCTTTGTCAATCTTTCCTCACTCATTCTCTTCATATGTCTGTGAGAACCTTCTCAGCACACTGTCTTTGCTCTCTCAACCACATTCTTCTTATCAACCTTTCCATACTCATTCTTTTCATATGTCAGAACCATTTCAGCACACCCTCTTTTGCTCTCAACCACATTCTTCTTATTACCACACATCTCTCTTACCCTTTCATTACTTACTTGATCAAGTCACCTAACACTACATTTTTTTTCCTCAAATATTTCACCCTCTTCCACACAGCCTTATTTATAGCTTATGTCTCGCATCCATATATTGTTGGGACCACTGTTCCTTCAAGCACACCTATTTTTGCTTTCAAGGATTATGTTTTCTCTTTAAACACTCTTCAGTGCCCTCAGAACCTCCATCCCCTCCCCACCCTTTGACTCGCTTTCACTTCCACAGTTCCATTCGCCACAATGTCCAATCCCAGGTATCTGAAACACTTCGCTTCTTTTGACTTTTCTCCATTCAAACTCACACCCGAACTACCCTGTCCCTCAACCCTGCTGAACATAATAAACTTGCTTTTATTCACATTCACTCTCAACTTTCTTCTTTCACATACTCTTCCTAAATCATTCACCAACTTCTACAGTTTCTCACTTGAATCTGCCACTAGTGCTTTATCATTAGCAAAGAACAGTTGACTCCCTTACTAGGCCTTCTTCTTACCCTTAGACAGCATGCTCGCCCATCTCTCCAAGACATTCACATCTACCTCTCACCACCCCATTCATAGAGAAAATGAACAACCATAGGGACATCACACACCTCTGCCACAGACCTGATGGAATCCATCCCAATGTGCTGAAAGAGTGTGCTTCTGAACTTGCACATGTGCTTGTTCATATGTTCTGTTTAAAATCCAGAACTTTTTCTTCATCTTGAAAGCATGCATTGGTACATCCCATCCCTAAGAAGGGTGACCATTTTAACCCCTCTAATTATCATCCTGTTGTTATGACATCTGCCATTTCAAAAGTCTCAGAATTCTTTCTCAACTCTCATCTCCTCAAACATCCTGAATCTCGGTCTTCTCTCTGATCATCAGTGTGTCAACTGTAAGGTGAGATCCACTGGTATTATTCTTTTTTATCTCACTAATGTCTAGTCATCATCCGTGAAAGATTTTGGGGGATCCTATGTAGTTGTTGTTGATATATCCAAAGCTTTTGAAAGGGTGTGGCATTAGGGTTTCATCTCTAAGCTCCCCTCTTTTGGCTTCCTTCCTTCGCTTTGCGCCTTCATGTTTTAGCTTCCTCTCTGGCCTCTCTATCTCCATGTTTGTTAAGGGATCTGCGTCTACCCCTTTTCTCCATCACCAGCGGTGTTCCTCAAGATTCTGTCCTATCTTCTGTACTTTTTTCTCCATTTTGCCAACAACTTCTTTTCTTCTAAAATAACGATTGCACTCATACACTGATGACTCAGCACTTCATTCATCCATGTCCATCATTTCTGCTCCTTCTTCTCTCGCTCAGTCTGCATCCCGTCTCAACACAACTTCCTCAAAAAACTCAGACGTGGATAGGATATCTCATTGGGTAGATGAAATCTGTTAGATTTTAATTCCTCTGAAACCCAGTTTCTGCCTATCTCTCTATCAAAAATTTCTCAACTTTCCTCCCATAATTCAGTGAACATACTTGGTGTTACAGTAACATACACTTATCTTGAAAACCCCACAGTACAGAAATAGCTGTCTGCCTCTGTGAAACTGAGAAACCAGTATAAATATTAATTTTTTTTTCTTCTTTTTTGAACAGTTGCTCTATTTATACAAAAGATTGATCCATCCTTGGATGGAGTACCCCTTTCACATCTGGGGTTGTTCTAGCTTTGCAACCTGACCCGACAGTTAAGTCAAAAACAATCTAACTTTCCAGCTTTCTTAGGCTAACTTCAAAACTTGGCCCACTTATTACTTTGGTTTTTGCTTCCAAGGGCTGGTTACATGTGTTCCCCCATCACTAGCTAAACCACACAATATCAGCAGGCTGCTGCATCACATGATTACTGTGTGGCTGTTGTTAACTCAAGGATAGGCAATTTTGAAAGCTTTCTTTCCCAACATTTCAAAGCTTTGGAATTCTCCATCCTATATGGCTTTCCCAGTAAATGATTTGGCACTTCTTAAGAGTTGCTTTTCACTTTCTCTAAAATTCATGAATACTTTCCATTTTCTCTTCTTTTTCCCTTTCATTAACCCCTTCATATTTCAATTAAGGTGTGGCCTAATGTGGTCTTTTGTTCGTGACATGAGCCTTCAGTGCAAAGAAAAAACGCACAAATTTGCTGAAAACTTACAAGCATACCATCACTGCAGAGGATAACAAATAAAGGGTTACACATAAGATGATAAAGGAAAACAAGGTAAACTTTTTGTTCATGTGACCATCCAAAAAAGCTCATGTCAAGGGGTATACCCTAAAGACCAAATAAGTTACCTTTGATGAATCTGCCTAAAATTATAAGCTACTCTCTGTACACAGGGTGTCAAGGAAAAGGGCTATGAAATGTGAATATGGCTTTTGGGCTGGTTTCATCATTTGCCTTGGGAACAGAGAGGGTTATGAGGATTATGGTCTGTCCTAAGGACAGACGAGGATGTAGTAGTATTAGGGAAATACACCCCAGATAAGGGGGTAAATAGGCCTGTTTACCTAATTATATACAAAATGTCATATCCCATAGTGATAATCTGAAGTATACAAATCATCAAAATGTTTGAATCAACATTTTGTATTTTGATATTAGATAAGGTAGAAGATAAATTCCAAATGTCCTAGAACCCATTTTATTGTTTCATTTTTTCAATATTAGCTGTATGTGCTGAGAAGTTAGACCCTAATGTGTTTCCCAATTTTGTGATTTCTCTGTTATGAGGGAAACTTGTCTCTTTTCTTCTAAGCTAGTGACACCCATCAGTGTGTTAAAAGTGTAAGATGAACTTGGCACTGTATGATCAGCTGCTGAGTGAATTTGGAGAAAGATGGATAACAGAGCATTCATTGCATTATTGACCTTTTCTTGTGTCAGATTAAATGTTTCTGAATGGTTAGATTACATCATTTAGAATGAGTGAGGAAAGATTGACCAAGAGGATATATGTCAGAGGTGGAGGGAATGAGGAGAAGTTGGAGACCAAATTGGAGGTGGAAAGATGGAGTGAAAAAGATTTTGAGTGATCGGGGCCTGAACATGCAGGAGGGTGAAAGGCTTGCAAGGAATAGAGTGAATTGGAATGATGTAGTATACCAGGGTCTATGTGCTGTCAATGGATTGAACCAGGGCATGTGAAGCGTCCGGGGTAAACCGTGGAAAGTTCTATGGGGCCTGGATGTGGAAAGGGAGCTGTGGTTTTGGTGCATTATTACATGACAGCTAGAGACTGTGAACGAATGTGGCCTTTGTTGTCTTTTCCTAGCGCTACCTCGCACACATGAGGGAGGAGAGGGTTGTTATTTCATGTGTGGCGAGGTGGCGATGGGAATAAATAAAGGCAGACAGTATGAATTATGTACATGTGTATATATGTATATGTCTGTGTGTGTATATATATGTATACATTGAGATGTATAGGTAGGTATATTTGCATGTGTGGACATGCATGTATATACATGTGTATGTGGGTGGGTTGGGCCATTCTTTCGTCTGTTTCCTTGCGCTACCTCTCTAACGCGGGAGACAGCGACAAAGCAAAGTAATAATAATATAGCATTCATCATTTTTCCTGTAGTTTGCCTTGAAGAACCAATGGTGGGTAATGCAGTAACTGACTGGGACATTGAAACCTGTGTGGAAGATTGGCATGACAGTTGTGGCTACATGCAATGAAAATTATATGGCAAGTGTCAGCAATGACACTCAGATTGTTACCTGCGCTGAGACTGGCTGGAACCTTCCTCCTGCCTGTTATCCTGGTGAGTTTTAGCTTCCTTCTTTATTGAAACGATCTACTTTTGTCAATATATTAGCCTTTCTTTGAAGATGTACCAAAACTTTTGAAATAATTTACTGGTCGAAAAAATTTTGACTATTGTCTTGGACAATCGCATGCTTACCAAATGGCGTCCTAGCTTCACTCTTTGATGGTTATCAACTGACTTATATTTCTCTCATGTGTCTCCCCTGATGATGTGATTATTACACGAAAGAGCACTTGGGAACTTATCGTGTTTCATTTTCGCGTGGACTCGTAGGAATATCTTGATCACGCGCAAAATTGTGATCCTTTCCAATATTTTTTTTTTTTTTTTTTTTTTTTTTATACCTCGTCGCTGTCTCCCGCGTTTGCGAGGTAGCGCAAGGAAACAGACGAAAGAAATGGCCCAACCCCCCCCATACACATGTACATACACACGTCCACACACGCAAATATACATACCTACACAGCTTTCCATGGTTTACCCCGGACGCTTCACATGCCTTGATTCAATCCACTGACAGCACGTCAACCCCTGTATACCACATCGCTCCAATTCACTCTATTCCTTGCCCTCCTTTCACCCTCCTGCATGTTCAGGCCCCGATCTTACAAAATCCTTTTCACTCCATCTTTCCACCTCCAATTTGGTCTCCCTCTTCTCCTCGTTCCCTCCACCTCCGACACATATATCCTCTTGGTCAATCTTTCCTCACTCATTCTCTCCATGTGCCCAAACCATTTCAAAACACCCTCTTCTGCTCTCTCAACCACGCTCTTTTTATTTCCACACATCTCTCTTACCCTTACGTTACTTACTCGATCAAACCACCTCTCACCACACATTGTCCTCAAACATCTCATTTCCAGCACATCCATCCTCCTGCGCACAACTCTATCCATAGCCCACGCCTCGCAACCATACAACATTGTTGGAACCACTATTCCTTCAAACATACCCATTTTTGCTTTCCGGGATAATGTTCTCGACTTCCACACATTTTTCAAGGCTCCCAAAATTTTCGCCCCCTCCCCCACCCTATGATCCACTTCCGCTTCCATGGTTCCATCCGCTGACAGATCCACTCCCAGATATCTAAAACACTTCACTTCCTCCAGTTTTTCTCCATTCAAACTCACCTCCCAATTGACTTGACCCTCAACCCTACTGTACCTAATAACCTTGCTCTTATTCACATTTACTCTTAACTTTCTTCTTCCACACACTTTACCAAACTCCGTCACCAGCTTCTGCAGTTTCTCACATGAATCCGCCACCAGCGCTGTATCATCAGCGAACAACAACTGGCTCACTTCCCAAGCTCTCTCATCCCCAACAGACTTCATACTTGCCCCTCTTTCCAAAACTCTTGCATTCACCTCCCTAACAACCCCATCCGTAAACAAATTAAACAACCATGGAGACATCACACACCCCTGCCACAAACCTACATTCACTGAGAACCAATCACTTTCCTCTCTTCCTACACGTACACATGCCTTACATCCTCGATAAAAACTTTTCACTGCTTCTAACAACTTGCCTCCCACACCATATATTCTTAATACCTTCCACAGAGCATCTCTATCAACTCTATCATATGCCTTCTCCAGATCCATAAATGCTACATACAAATCCATTTGCTTTTCTAAGTATTTCTCACATACATTCTTCAAAGCAAACACCTGATCCACACATCCTCTACCACTTCTGAAACCACACTGCTCTTCCCCAATCTGATGCTGTGTACATGCTTTCACCCTCTCAATCAATACCCTCCCATATAATTTACCAGGAATACTCAACAAACTTATACCTCTGTAATTTGAGCACTCACTCTTATCCCCTTTGCCTTTGTACAATGGCACTATGCACGCATTCCGCCAATCCTCAGGCACCTCACCGTGAGTCATACATACATTAAATAACCTTACCAACCAGTCAACAATACAGTCACCCCCTTTTTTAATAAATTCCACTGCAATACCATCCAAACCTGCTGCCTTGCCGGCTTTCATCTTCCGCAAAGCTTTTACTACCTCTTCTCTGTTTACCAAATCATTTTCCCTAACCCTCTCACTTTGCACACCACCTCGACCAAAACACCCTATATCTGCCACTCTATATATATATATATATATATATATATATATATATATATATATATATATATATATATATATACATAGGGAGGTAAATGCAAGAGTTTTGAAAAGAGGGGCAAGTATGAAGTCTGTTGGGGATGAGAGAGCTTGGGAAGTGAGTCAGTTGTTGTTCGCTGATGATACAGCGCTGGTGGCTGATTCATGTGAGAAACTGCAGAAGCTGGTGACTGAGTTTGGTAAAGTGTGTGGAAGAAGAAAGTTAAGAGTAAATGTGAATAAGAGCAAGGTTATTAGGTACAGTAGGGTTGAGGGTCAAGTCAATTGGGAGGTGAGTTTGAATGGAGAAAAACTGGAGGAAGTGAAGTGTTTTAGATATCTGGGAGTGGATCTGGCAGCGGATGGAACCATGGAAGCGGAAGTGGATCATAGGGTGGGGGAGGGGGCGAAAATCCTGGGGGCCTTGAAGAATGTGTGGAAGTCGAGAACATTATCTCGGAAAGCAAAAATGGGTATGTTTGAAGGAATAGTGGTTCCAACAATGTTGTATGGTTGCGAGGCGTGGGCTATGGATAGAGTTGTGCGCAGGAGGATGGATGTGCTGGAAATGAGATGTTTGAGGACAATGTGTGGTGTGAGGTGGTTTGATCGAGTGAGTAACGTAAGGGTAAGAGAGATGTGTGGTAATAAAAAGAGCGTGGTTGAGAGAGCAGAAGAGGGTGTTTTGAAGTGGTTTGGGCACATGGAGAGGATGAGTGAGGAGAGATTGACCAAGAAGATATATGTGTCGGAGGTGGAGGGAACAAGGAGAAGAGGGAGACCAAATTGGAGGTGGAAGGATGGAGTGAAAAGGATTTTGTGTGATCGGGGCCTGAACATGCAGGAGGGTGAATGGAGGGCAAGGAATAGAGTGAATTGGAGCGGTGTGGTATACCGGGGTTGATGTGCTGTCAGTGGATTGAATCGGGGCATGTGAAGCGTCTGGGGTAAACCATGGAAAGCTGTGTAGGTATGTATATTTGCGTGTGTGGATGTATGTATATACATGTGTATGGGGGGGGGTTGGGCCATTTCTTTCGTCTGTTTCCTTGCGCTACCTCGCAAACGCGGGAGACAGCGACAAAGTATAATAAATATAAATATAAATACATTTATTTATTTATTATACTTTGTCGCTGTCTCCCACATTAGCAAGGTAGCACAAGGAAACAGACGAAAGAATGGCCCAACCCACCCACATACACGTGTGTATACATACGCATCCACACACAGCACATATACATACCTCTACATCTCACCGTATACATGTATATACACACACAGACATATACATATATACACATGTACATAATTCATACTGTCTGCCCTTGTTCATTCCTGTTGCCAACCCACCACACATGAAATGACAATCTCCTCCCCCCACATATGCATGAGGTAGTGCTAGGAAGAGACAACAAAGGCCACATTCATTCACACTCAGTCTCTAGCTGTCATGTATAATGCACCGAAACTACAGCTCACTTTCCACATCCAGGCCCCACAAAACTTTCCATGGTTTACCCCAGATGCTTCATGTGCCCTGGTTCAATCCATTGACAGCACGTCAATCCCAGTATACCACATCGTTCCATTTCACTCTATTCCTTGCACCCCTTTCACCTTCCTTCATGTTCAGGTCCTGATCACCCAAAATCTATTACACTCCATCTTTCCACCTACACTTTGGTCTCCCACTTCTCCTCGTTCCCTCCACCTCTGAAACATATATCCTCTTTGTTAATCTTTCCTCACACATTCTCTTCATGTGACCAAACCATTTCAAAACACCCTCTTCTGCTCTCTCAACCACACTCTTTTTATTACCACACATCTCTCTTACCCTTTCATTACTTACTCAATCAAACCACCTCACACCACAGATTGTCCTCAAACATCTCATTTCCAGCACATCAACCCTGTTCCGCACAATTCTATCTATAGCCCATGCCTCACAACCATATAACATTGTTGGAACCACTATTCCTTCAAACAAAGCCATTTTTGCTTTCCGAGATAATGTTCTTGACTTCCAAACATTTTTCAACACTCCCAGAACTTTCGCCCCCTCCCCCATCCTATGATTCACTTCCACTTCCATAGTTCCATCTGCTGCCAAATCCACTCCCAGATATCTAAAACACTTCACTTCCTCCAGTTTTTCTCCATTCAAACTTACCTCCCAATTGACTTGTCCCTCAACCCTACTGTACCTAATAACTTTGCTCTTATTCACATTTACTCTCAGCTTTCTTCTTTCACCCACTTTACCAAATTCAGTCACCAGCTTCTGCAGTTTCTCACCCGAATCAGCCACCAGTGCTGTATCATCAGCGAACAACAACTGACTCACTTTCCAAGCTTTCTCATCCACAACAGAATGCATACTTGCCCCTCTTTCCAAAACTCTTGCATTCACCTCCCTAACAACCCCATCCATAAACAAATTAAACAACCATGGAGACATCACGCACACCTGCTGCAAACCAACATATATAGGTGTTGGAAAGAATCACAATTTTGTGCATGATCTTGGACAATCACTTGTTTACCAAATGGCATCCTAGCTATATCTCTTCATTGTATATCAACTGCTTGTTATATTTCTTTCTTGTATCTCCCCTAATGATGTGATTATTACACAAAGGTGCACTTTCATTTTCCCTGTGGACTCGTAGGAATATACAGGTGTATATTTGTGGATGGGCCGTTCTTCCTCTGTTTTCTGGCACTATCTTGCTGACACAGGAAACGGCAATCAAGTATGATAACTAAATGACTAATAAATACATATCGTTTGTATTTGTCATACAGAAGTAGCATTCCAAAATGTGACCATTGGAGTCTCTCCAAATCATAGGAATGGCAAAAAGCATACGAAGTGATCCTTTTGCCCATGCAGTGAGAAGCCTGACATATGTGACAAAACAGATATGTAGGGCCAAACTTTTATCCAGGTCATACGCTTTACAACCAAAATGATGCTCACAGCATTTTTAACGAGGGGGTTGGTAGAATGTTTTTGCAATATGAATGTCAACTCACTGCAGATGTACATGAAAGAATTTAGACTATTTACACAGTTTCTCAGCATTATAATGGTGGATAGGGTATCAGCATAACACTTGAATACACAACAGCACAATCTATCAACAGAGTGGAAAAGACACTGTTTACACATTGAGTTCTAGCTTGCAACTGACAAACTGCTACTCAAGACTTTGCACTGTTTGACTGTCCCAACATTTTCCAGTCATGTTTTTGAAGGCCCCTGGTGACTTGTTTCTCTAGGCTTGTGCTTTCAAAAAGAAGCTGTTGCACTTTACAAACAGTGAAAATAGCTGTGTTTGTTAAATTTTTTGTTTCAAATTCTTCATAGAGCATGGGTACATATATACTGTAAGTAATGACATGTGAGTCTGCTGGAACAAAAGAAACAAAATCTGGATGATAGAAAAATTCTGAAAACACATTTGAATTCAGCATGCAAAAATACATTAGAAACACATATTTTTTCCATGGCACAAAATTTTTGTTCACCAGTGTAATTGATAGGTTCAAACAGCATACAGTACTTAGGTTGTCAAAGCAGAAGGTATAGAATAGATTATTTGATGAGAGCCTCAAGTGTCTTTGCAGGTTCTCTAGCAAAAGACAGCCATAGACTTGACAGTATTCTGCATATTATTGGTCTTAAAGACTTAAAGGCTTAAAATGCTAATAATAATGTTCATTTAGATATTTTGAGTGACTCTTTTTATGGGTAAAAATTGGATAGAGAAATAGACAGTCTTCTAAGATGGTAATTTTCCAGTCTCACCTGTGCTATGGGAAGATATGAGATACCTACTTTGCTAGAATGGGACTCTACTTGTGACAGTTACTTTGGATTAGGAGCATATTTCTGAAAGTTAAAGTATATCAGAGATTCATATTAAGACATGAATTCTTTATAACAGTATGTATATATCTGTAAAAAGGAATTCTTTAAAAAAAATTTTGTATTGATACTGTGCTGAGATTCAGTTTTCCTCTTGCTGAGTCCATCTTTCTGTCCATTTTTAATGTCAGAGATTAAAGTACAAGACATTGATTTTCTTCATGGTTTATGAATAAACTGCACCAAAATTATGACCCACCAGCATGCACAGCATCACCCCCTGAAGCTGGAGCCAGTATGACAAGAGACAGCCTTACGTCCAATGCTGTCAATGCTTCAGTTACATATACATGTCTTTCTGGCTTCTACATACCAATTGATGAGGTAAGTTGCATCTCATTTTGTATTTTTTATTATTTTGAATGCACCGATAAAAGATGTATGTTATTGATCACTCAGTTTGAATAATTATCTGGAGATATAATCTTGTGTACTTTGCTAAAAACTTTAGAACTAGTACTTAAAGAAGCAGTGCAATTCATTCTGTTCTATCCAATCTTCTCTGTGCAGACATTTCCTGAGGTTATATCAGAAGTTAATGTAACCTGTAGCAGCAGCTTGCAGTGGGTGAATAATGAACCTCTCCTGTGTTCTGCATGTAAGTTAGTTTTAAACACATTCAGTACAGCTTCTTTCTAAGTTTAGTATAGCGTATACTCAAACATCAAAGCATGTTCACATCCCTTATATTTTGTTGCAGATTAACTTAAAATTATGTACATTGTACACATCAAATATTTCATTAGTACGTTTATGGGCTGTATCATACCCATAGGTGGATTGTCCTCAGGTTGCCATAAGATACTTATTAGGCTTCCAGATCCAGTTTGACATCATTAAGGTGTCTAACTGGATATTTATTAGACCATCTGGAAACTGTTGCTTAAGGTTTCATTTAATCAGTTTTCAAGTGGCCTTAGGAAATTTCTCAGCTCTAGATTTTTCATTCTTAAAAATCTTACATAAAGGAATGATTTTTGAGATTTCCAAATAAGTATTTTTCACATTTCATGAGGACAACTTTTAAGGTCTTAAGACAGACATTTATACTACCATGAGGTTGATATTTTTAAAGTGTTCAGGTTCATATATTGGGTTTTTTGGTGGAATTTTCCTAGGTATCTTGCTGAACAAATTATGCATAGTCATAAGAGGTACTTCTCAGGCCTTTTGTTACATTATTTCTCGTGTATCTAGGTGGACATTCTTGATGTGTTTAGGTATGTAGTTTTTGAGTAGGTGGATAGTTTTTATCTCCATATAAACACTCCCCTAGTATCCAGAGAAACATCTTCATGATGAATGTACTTCTATTGAGTGCTATGAAAATCTGACTTCTGGTTTGATAAAGCATTACCCCTTTTGGATGTGTTGAGAGTTGCAGCTGGTGGGATGTCTGATCACTTCTTGATTGAGAGAAGGATGAGAGTTTGTAAAGGCTTTGGGAAAAGAGGCAATGACATTGGTGGAAAGAGAGTGGTGAAAGTAAGTTAGCTTGAAAAGCAGGCTTATTTAAGGGAATACCAGGATGAATTGGATGAGGAATGGCTAAAGGTGAGAGTAAATGAAATTACAGGAATGAGTAAGTAATGGGAGGTATCTAGGGGAGCACTGCTTATATGTGCAAGAGAAGTATGTGGAAAACAGGATATGGGCAAGTGAGAAAGGGTAATGAGTGGTGTAATGAGGTAGTTAAGTTGTTAATGAGAGAGAAAATAGTTGTATAGGCATTACCTGCAGGGAAGAATGTGAGTGATTGGGAGATGTACAAGAAAAAGTGGCAAGAGATCAAAAGAAAGACTCAGAAGCTGAAAAAAAGAGGACAGAGTTGGAGTAGGAGAGTATTGGTAACATTTAGAAAAATAAGGAGAGGAGGATGGTGAAAAATGTCAGGAGAAGAAGAGAATAAATGGGATTATCAATAATGATAACAGTGGGGGAAGTGGTAGCAGGCAAGGAAGAGGTGAGGAGGTGGTGGCATGAGTATTTAAATTATTTGTTGAATGTGTTAGTGTGGCAGAAGTTAGGTGTTTGGGACGTGGATGAATGCGAAGTAAAAAAGTCCTGGCAACTGATTTGGTGAAAAAAGAAAGGTGTTGAATGCCATGCATAAGATGACGCATGGCAAAATGGCTGGAGTTGATAGGATTGCAGTTGAATTATTCAAGAAATAGGTGACATAGTTGTTGATTAATCAAGATATTCAATGCATTTATGGTTAAATTTTTTTTTTTCTTCTTTTTTTTAAGGCTGCAGTCACAGACAAAAGTCCACATCAATACCAGGCATTAATTGAAATATAGAGAGGTTTATGAAATGTAAAGAAGAGACGAAAGAGAGAATTTATGAATTTTGCAGGAAGTGAAAAACCTGTCTCTTAGAATGTGCCAGTTCATATTTTAATTTCAAAACAGAAAGGTTTTTGGTCTAAGAAGATCCCTGAACTATTACCTGCAGTTTTGGTCTTTTTTAAGGATAATGGATTTGCTTGAAAACCTCAGTATCAGGAATATTTCTCATGCTAAAATCGAATCTGAGGTTCAAATATATGCTATGGGATATAAAGGCATGTAAATAAGTAATTAAAAGTTGCTCTTTTAGGAGATTCTGTGATTCTTTTTTTCTTGGATATCTCTCAGCATGGGGAACTATTATGAGGTACTTTCTGTAGTTATTGCAAGTATAGATGTATTTCATTGTCATAATTCAATTATAAGTAAAACAAAAAAATCAATTTTTGATACTTTTCTGAGGGTAATAGATTTGCTTGAAAACTTCAGTATATGAATTATTTTTCATGGTAATTGGAATATGGTGTTGAAATGTATGTTGGGGACATTAAGACCTGTACATAAGTAATTGATTGTTACTCCTCTAGAAGACTGTGATTATTTGTTTCTTATTTTTTGGTATCTGTTAGCTTGAGAGAGCAATATGAGATATATTCCATGATTTTTTTTATGTTAAAAGCATTTCATGTGTATTTATATATTTATAGAGTTGTGCGCAGGAGGGTGGATGCGCTGGAAATGAGATGTTTGAGGACAATGTGTGGTGTGAGGTGGTTTGATCGAGTAAGTAATGTAAGGGTGAGAGAGATGTGTGGAAATAAAAAGAGCGTGGTGGAGAGAGCAGAAGAGGGTGTTTTGAAATGGTTTGGGCACATGGAGAGAATGAGTGAGGAAAGATTGACCAAGAGGATATATGTGTCGGAGGTGGAGGGAACGAGGAGAAGTGGGAGACCAAATTGGAGGTGGAAAGATGGAGTGAAAAAGATTTTGAGTGATCGGGGCCTGAACATGCAGGAGGGTGAAAGGCGGGCAAGGAATAGAGTGAATTGGATCGATGTGGTATACCGGGGTTGACGTGCTGTCAGTGGATTGAATCAGGGCATGTGAAGCGTCTGGGGTAAACCATGGAAAGCTGTGTGGGGCCTGGATGTGGAAAGGGAGCTGTGGTTTCGGGCATTATTGCATGACAGCTAGAGACTGAGTGTGAATGAATGAGGCCTTTGTTTTCCTTTCCTAGCGCTACCCCGCACACATGAGGGGGGAGGGGGATGGTATTTCCATGTGTGGCGAGGTGGCGATGGGAATGAATAAAGGCAGACAGTGTGAATTGTGTGCATGGGTATATATGTATGTGTCTGTGTGTGTATATATATGTGTACATCGAGATGTATAGGTATGTATATTTGCGTGTGTGGACATGTGTGTATATACATGTGTATGGGGGTGGGTTTGGCCATTTCATTCGTCTGTTTCCTTGCGCTACCTCGCAAACGCGGGAGACAGCGACAAAGCAAAATAAATAAATAAAATAAATAAATATTATATATTTATTTATTATACTTAATTGCCCTTTCCTGCATAAGCAAGGTAGCACCAGGAAACAGACGTAGAAAGATCCATCCACTTTCTTACACACACAATGTACATATACATATATTTTATTTTTTTCGTTATACGTTATAACCAATTCCTGCATCATTGAGGTAGTGCCTGGAAACATACAAAGAAAGACCTATCCATTCATTTCATTATTATGATTATATTTAAACGCTGTTTCCCGCATCAGCCAGATAGCGCCCAGAAACAGATGAAGAATGGTCCATCCACTCATGTATACATATATATATATACGCATATATACATACACATACACAGACATATACATATATGTACATAGTTACATATTCATACTTGCTTGCCTTCATCCGTTCCTGTTGCTACCCCACCTCACAGGAAACAGCATCGCTACCAGAGGCTTCATTGAGGTAAAGCCAGGAAAACAGACAAAAAGGCCACATTCGTTCACACTCAGTCTCTTGCTGTCATGTGTAATGCACCGAAACCACAGCTCCCTATCTATATTCAGGCCCCACTGACCTTTCCATGTTTTACCCCAGACGTTTCACATGCCCGTATGCCACATCATTCTTTTTCACTCTATTCCTTGCAAGCGTCTCACCCTCCTATATGTTCAGGCCCCAATCACTGAAAAATCTTTTTCACTCCATCCTTCCACCTCCAATTTGGTCTCCCATTTCTCCTTGTTCCCTCCTTTTCTGACCCATATATCCTCTTTCTCAATCTTTCCTCACTCATTCTCTACATATGTCCCAAACATTTCATCACACACTCTTCTTCTTTCTCAGCCACACACTTTTTGATACCACACATCTCTCTTACCCTTTCATTACTTACTCAGTCAAACCACCTCACACCACATATTGTCCTCAAACATTTCATTTCCAACACATCCACCTTTCTCCATACAACCCTATCTATAGCCCATGCCTCGCAACCACATAATATTGTTAGAACTACTATTCCTTCAAACATACCCGTTTTTGCTCTTCGAGCTAGTACAAAGTGCTCACTACACATCTTGCTTGATTTATAAAACATTACATTACATGATTATCAATTCTTTGTTCATCTGGGACAGATTTCGACCACATATCAAGTTTTCTTTTACATATTTCTGTCATTGTTCTATGCATGTTTCTTATTCCTCTAGATAGTTCAGTGAATGATTGTTCAAGCTTTCTGGCGGGGTTGTCATTCTTTTTTCTCTTATTTTTTATTTGTTCCATTGTATACTTGAAAACTTAACAACTCTGTATCTTTCCTGTTAAGACATTTTCAGGTTCAACACATTTTCTTTTATACCTTCAATTTATTGTTGTGCATAGATTATATTTTTTTCTTCTTGGCTGTATTGATGCAAGTTGTCTCAGCTTTCCATGGTGAGCCATATGTTCTATCCCCTCAGCTTTTGTTTCTGAATTTTATCTAATACATTTATTTCTAATTGTTTTATTGGTGATCATACAACATAGCAATATTCAATATTGCGTCTCATATATTTATGTTAAACATTTTCATCAGTAGTTGTCAATCTCTTGCTGGGAAAGTTCTCACCTATTTTCACAATATGTGCTGTGAAATCTAGTTTTTCATTTTTGACATGGATACAAACACATTCCATCAGGTATGCTATCCTTGTCCTGATATACAGATAATATACATGCTCAGTAAGCAAAGCATAGGTCATTTCAAGAGGGCAGTATTAAGTTTTCTTGATAATTACTATGGTAATATAAGCTTAATTGCTTCCCTATAATTGATTATATCAAGATGTTGATAGCCTTCTGAGGCACAGTACTGGCTTCATTTTCACTTTTATCCTGTTGTTGTGATTTTGGACATACCTATATGCACAGAACACACCAATATTTACCTGAAACGATATTGATATAGATTGAAATATCAGCACTGGTTTTTTTTTTTTTAAAGGTGATCATCTTATGAGATATATTGATATGTATTTATAGTATTTGTGTAACCAAAAGTATTTGGGATATATTAATGAATATTTATAGTATTTGTGTTACCAAAAGTATTAGAATATTCTTTCTTTATCTTCAGTATGCCTGCAGGACCCTGTTGCTGCACCATCTGGAGCTGACAGGACATGGGATGAGTCAGCTAAGGGAAATGGATCTTTGGTGAGTTATAACTACATTCTTAGTCATTACTGTTAAAATGTCATGCTTCCCAGTATCATGCCTGTAAGAATTTTTTTAGTATATTTGCGCTCTCTTGTGTTACTGACTTAAATGTAACACATCTCAACTAACTTGTCCCTAAACCCTATGAACCTAATAATGTTGCTTTTATTCACATTTACTCTCAACTTTCTCCTTTCACACACTTTTCCACACTCGGTCACCAACTTCTTCAATTTGTCACTCAAATCAGCCACCACTGCTGTATCATCAGCAAACAGCATCTGACTCACTTCCCAGCCCCTCTCATCCCTAACAGACTCCATACTTGCCCCTCTCTCCAAAACTCTTGCATTTACTTCCCTAACCACCCCATTCATAAACATATTAAACTACCATGGGGACATCACACACCCCTGCTGCAGACCGACCTTCACTGGGGAACCAATCATTCTCCTCTCTTCCTACTCGTGCACATGCCTTACAACCTTGATAAAACTTATTGCTGCTTCTTGCAGCTTACCTCCCACACCATATACTCTTAAGCTTAACCCTATCAACCTATCAACCCTATCATATGCCCTCTCCAGATCCATAAATACTACATACAAATCCATCTGTTTTTCTAAGTATTTCTTACACATTCTTCAAAAAATGCACCTGATCCATACATCCTCTACCACTTCTGAAACCACAGTGCTCCTCCCCAATCTTATGCTCTGTACATACCTTCACCCTCTCAGTCAGTGCCCTCCCATACAATTTCCAAGAATACTCAACAAACTTATGCCTCTCTACTTTGAACACTTACCTTTATCCCTTATGCATGCAATCTGCCAATCCCCAGGTACTTCATTACTCATACATATGTTGAATATCCTCACCGACCAATCAACAATGTAGTCACCCCCCTTCTTGTTAAATTCCACTGCAATACCATCCAAACCCACTGCCTTGCTGGATTTCATCTTCTGCAAAGCTTTCACCACCTCTTCTTTTTTAACCAAACTGCTCTCCCTAAAACTCTCACTTTGCACACCACCCTGACCAAAACTCCTGCCACTCTATCATCAAACACATTCAACAAAGCTTCAAAATATCCAATTCATTAGTACCTGTTATCATTTCTCCCATGCCCCCTTCACCAATGTTCCCATTTGTTCTTTTGTCTTAAGCTCATTATTTCCCTCCTTACAAAACATCCTTTTATTCTCCCTAAAGTTTAGTGATACTCTCTCACCCCAACTCTTATTTCCCATTTTTTTCAACCTTTGCAACTTCCTCTTGACCTCTTGCCACTTTCTCTTATACATTTCCAGGTCATTTGCGACCCTTCCTTGTAAGTATCGTCCAAATGCCTCTGTTCTTTTTCATTAACATAAGCCAGGTACCCAGTTTATCAGTCCACCCTTAGGGGAGGATGAACAGCTGTGTTAACAGTTGACCAGCTGCTGCAACCAGGATTCAAACCTATGTGCTCAACCCTAGACAGCCTGTAGAATGAATGTGGCCATTTTTGTCTGCTTCCTTGGAGCAGCCTCACTGAAGCAGGGAGTAGCAATGCTGTTTCCAGTGGGGTCGGGTGGTGCTGGGAATGGGTGAAGGTAAGCAAATATGAATATGTATGTGTGTACATATGTATATGTCTGTGTATGTGTACGTACATGTATGTTTTATTTTTTATTATACTTTGTCACTGTCTCCCGCGTTAGCGAGGTAGTGCAAAGAAACAGACGAAAGAATGGCCCAACCCACCCACATACACATATATATACATAAACACCCACACATGCACATATACATACCTATACATTTCAATGTATACATACATATACATACACAGACATATTCATACATGATGCCTTCATCCATTCCCGTTGCCAGCAAGGTAGTACTAGGAAAAGACTACAGAGGCCACATTCGTTCACACTCATTGTCTAGCTGTCATATGCAATGCACTGAAATCACAGCTCCCTTTCCACATCCAGGCCCCACAAAACTTTCCTTGGTTTACCCTAGATGCTTCACATGCCTTGGTTCAATCCATTGACAGCACGTCAACCCTGGTATACCACATCGTTCCAATTCACTCTATTCCTTGCATGCCTTTCACCCTCCTGTATGTTCAGGCCCAGATCACTCAAAATCTTTTTCACTCCATCCTTCCACCTCCAGTTTGGTCTCCCACTTCTCGTTCCCTCCACTTCTGACACCTATATCCTCTTTGTCAATCATTCCTCACTCATTCTCCATGTGACCAAACCATTTCAATACACCCTCTTTTGCTCTCTCAATCACACTCTTTTTATTACCACACATCTCTCTTACCCTTTCATTACTTACTCGATCAAACCACCTCACGCCACATATTGTCCTCAGACATTTCATTTCCAACACATCCACCCTCCTCCACACAACTCTATCTATAGCCCATGCCTCACAACCATATAACATTGTTGGAACCAGTATTTCTTCAAACATACTCATTTTTGCTTTCCGAGATAACGCTCTTGCCTTCCACACATTCTTCAGCGCTCCCAGAACCTTCGCCTCCTCCCCCACCCTGTGACTCACTTCTGCTCCCATGGCTCCATCTGCTGCTAAATCCACTCCCAGATATCTAAAACACTTCACTTCCTCCACTTTTTCTCCATTCAGACTTATCTCTCAATTGACTTGTCCCTCAACCCTAATAACCTTGCTCTTATTTGCATTCAGTCTCAGCTCCCTTCTTTCACACACTTTACCAAACTCAGTCACCAGCTTCTGCAGTTTCTCATCCGTATCAGCCACCAGGGTTGTATCATCAGCAAACAACAACTGACTCATTTCCCAAGCCCTCTCATCCACAACAGACTACATACTTGCCCCTCTCTCCAAAACTCTTGCATTCACCTTTCTAACAACCCCATCCATAAACAAATTAAACAACCATGGAGACATGCACCCCTGCCACAAACTGACATTCACCTGGGAACCAGTCACTTTCCTCTCTTCCTACTCGTGCACATGCCTTACATCCTCGATAAAAACTTTTCACTGCTTCTAGCAACTTACCTCCAACACCATATACTCTTAATACCTTCCATAGAGCATCTCTATCAACTCCATCATATTCCTTCTCCAGATTCATAAATAATCCATACAAATCCATCTGTTTTTCTAAGTATTTCTCACATACATTATTCAAAGAAAAACACCCTATTCACACATCCTCTACCACTTCTGAAACCACACTGCTCTTCCCCAGTCTGATGCTCTGTACATACCTTAACCTTATCAATCAATATCCTCCCCTATAATTTTCCAGGAATACGTAACAAACTTTTTTTTTACTATTATACTTTGTCGCTGTTTCCTGCATTAGTGAGGTAGCGCAAGGAAACAGACTTATACCTCTGTAATATGAACACTCACCTTTATCCCCTTTGCCTTTGTTCAGTGGCACTATGTATGCATTCTGCCAATACTCAGGCACTTCACCATGAACCATACATACATTGAATATCCTCACCAACCAGTGAACAACACAGTCACCCCCTTTTTTAATAGCTTCCACTGCAGTACCATCTAAACCCAACGCCTTGCCGGCTTTCATCTCCTGCAAAGCTTTCACTACCTCTTCTCTGTTTACCAAACCATTCTTGCTGACCCTCTCACTTCGCACACCACCTCGACCAAAACACCCTACATCTGCCACTCTTTCATCAAACACTTTCAACAAACCTTCAAAATACTCACTACATCTCCTCACTTCACCACTACTTGTTATTACCTCCCCATTAGCCCCCTTCAGCAATGTTCCCATTTGTTCTCTTGTCATACGCACTTTATTTACCTCCTTCCTAAAACATCTTTTTATTCTCCCTAAAATTTAATGATACTCTCTCACCCCAACTCTCATTGCCCTCTTTTTCACCTCTTGCACCTTTTTCTTGACCTCCTGCCTCTTTCTTTTATACATCTCCCAATCATTTGCACTATTTCCCTGCAAAAATTGTCCAAATGCCTCTTTCTTCTCTTTCACTAGCAATTCAACTTCTTCATCCCACCACTCACTACCCTTTCTGATCTGCCCACCTCCCAACTCCTGCTTCAGGTGCTGTGCTACTCCTTCCTTTGCTCTTGTCCTCTCACCAACACCTGACTTTACTCCCAAGACACTCCCAAACCACTCTTGTCCTTTATCCTTGAGCTTCATTTCACTCAAAGCCAAAACATCCAGGTTTCTTTCCTCAAACATGCTACCTATCTCCCTTTTTCTCATCTTGGTTACATCCACACACTTTTAGACACTCCAATCTGAGCCTTCGAGGAGGATGAGCACTCCCCACATGACTCCTTCTTCTGTTTCCCCATTTAGAAAGTTAAAATACAAGAAGGGGAGGGTTTCAAGTCAGAATACAAGGAGGGGAGGGTTTCAAGCCCCCCCTGCTCCTGTCCCCTTTAGTCGCCTTCTGTGACACATGAGGAATGCGTGGGAAGTATTCTTTCTACCCTCTCCCCTATGTATATATGTTGATATGTATATGGGCATTTATGCATATATGTGTGTGTATGAGTGAATGGGCCATTCTTTGTCTGTTTCCTGGCACTACCTCGCTGATGTGGGAAACAGCAATTAAGTTTGATAAATACATAAATAAGAAAATGGTATAACAAATTGCTACAAATTTCTGATTCATATACTTCAAATATTGGCACCATAGCATGTAAAGAATCTTTCCAGACACATTATTTTCTCAAATCTTCAGCGTGTCAATATGTAATTTGCTCTAAGGTTTTATAAAACGAAGTTAAAGCTGCTGTTAACATTTGTGAGAGAATGTAGAAGAAAAAATAGAGGAAATTTGAACAAAAGTGAGACAGTGAGGTGCAGCAGGGAGGAGATTGGATGATTTGAGAGTAAGCCTGAGTGGGAAAAAGTAGAGTGCTTTAGATACTTGGGAGTGGATTTTGCAGTGGTTGAAACTTTGAGTGTTGAATCTTAGCATGAGAGAGGAGGATAAGGTCATAAATGCATTATAGATTGTTTGGAAAGAGAGGTTTGGGCAAAGATAGGTAAAGCAACTGGAATGATTTTTCCTTTACACTGGAGGCACAGTTTCAAGATATTAAAAGAATTTCTTCTTTAGTATATTCTTATGATTAACCATAGTGTGGTTTTCTGATTGAAATGATGTACAATTCTGTCTGCGGAGTCATTGTTTTTGAGTTCTGCACACTATAACTCATGCTGCACCATTATCAGGCATGCAAGGTGCTACATGAGTATTTCCAGGCATACCAAGTGAGTTATGTAGCAATTTTGTAAGTGTTTTTATCACTACAACTATTATCTGTTTGTTGCTGATGCCCACTCCCTCTGGGAACTCCTTCAAGGAGGTGACCTCAGCGAAAGAATCTCAATAACTGATTAACTCCAGTATTGCTTCTTAGCCTTCCGTTCCAAACTCTTAGCAGGCCACTAGCAGAGGACAACTTTAGCACAGTGTTTCCAGAGGCTCCTACCCAGTGTTTCAGCCAACTGCATCTACCTAATATTCCTGCCTGAAGTCCCAACCTAAGACTTCTATGTAATACCCCTGCCTACTTATCCTACCGACTACATGTACCTAATGTTCCTGTCTAATGTTTTTACTTACTACTTCTAGCTATTGCTCCTACCATTTTGTCAAAAGGCAGGGCTAGCACATAGTGCTCACTGCAGGAAAATCTAGAGTTAAGAAGGATGAGTTGTGTGAGTTAAGTGTTGTCAAGTGCTTTGTGTGACAAAAGGGAATGGCATGTTTGTGGAAAGAATGCCAGCAGTCCACATGTGGTCGAGGCAGAAAGAAAAGACAGCTAACTGGATCAGAAAAGTCACTAACCCTCCTGATACCTAGGTGTTGGTACCAGTAACATACCTCCCTGGATGGTGGCTGCCTGCCAGCTACTACCTACCACTACAACATTTGATAATGGGATTACAACAGAAATATCAGTCATCTTGAAAAATGACACTGAAACAAAAAATTTTATGTTACATGAGGGCACAGATCTCGTATGGCCATCCTTGACATCTCCATGTGTATATGGAAAATGTTTAGGCTGCAGTATTTGTAAACAATGGGTGGATGCCAGTGCAAGTATGAATGGCTCTGCTTACTCTGAGACAAAGAACCATTTCAAGGATTGGTTCCCATATGAGGTTAAGTGCTCCCTTTTAAGAGGATCTCAAATGAGGTCAACCACCTCCTGATTGTTAAAAGGCTGTTGTTTCTTACTTGTGTGTAGCAGTGTGTGCATCTGAATTGGTGTGAATATCATCTAACTTTCCTGGTAGATTGCAAAGGTATATATTTTTTGTACAGTAACTAAATGAATATGTATTTTTATTAGTACTTTTTTATGTTCAATGTTTTTGTGTATTATATTCTTGTCTTCATGTATTCATATCTGTTTCACATGTAAATAACATCAATACTTGAACTTTGCATTTTCAGTTTACAAGAAGACTCACCCAGGGGTTAGAATTGTGGCGACTAGATGTGTTATATATAGATGGTTAAAAGTTGATATACCTTGGGTATAAAATGTCAGATGTACCTTGCAGGTTGAGTACACATGTGAGGAAGGCCTCCTGTTCGGCAACTTGAATTCCACCATGACAGTTACATGTCAGGATGGAACCTGGACACAACCTGATGAGGCTATTTTCATTTGTCGAAAACGTAGGTATGCAATTGGCGGAAACATAATGTAATCTGAAAGTCAGTTTTAAAGCCAGCTAATGCACTTTATGATTACAGTATAATTCTTTATGATACAGTATAATGATATTTGTTCATATGGATAAGTTTATTGACATTTGCATATACTTCTTTGGATTTGCCTGCTTTGTAAAACACCTGCTTGTCCCACTATTCATTATATTTTATTTATTTTATTATACTTTGTCACTGTCTCCGCGCTAGCGAGGTAGCGCAAGGAAACAGAGAAAGAATGGCACAACACATACACATGTATATACATACACGTCCACACATGTACATATACATACTTATACATCTCGACGTATACATATACACACGTATACACACACAGACATACATATACACACACAGACATATACATATATACACATGTACATGATTCATACTGTCTGCCCTTATTCATTCCCGTTGCCACCCCGCCACACATGAAATGACAACTCCCTCCCCCTGCATGTGTGTGAGGTAGCACTAGGAAAAGACAACAAAGGCCACATTCGGTCACACTCAGTCTTTAGCTGTCATGTATAATGCATCGAAACCACAGCTCCCTTTCCACATCCAGGCCCCACAAAACTTTCCATGGTTTATCCCAGACGCTTCACATGCCCTGGTTCAATCCATTGACAGCAAGTCGACCCCGGTATACCACATTGTTCCAATTCACTCTATTCCTTGCACGCCTTTCACCCTCCTGCATGTTCAGGCCCCAATCACTCAAAATCTTTTTCACTCCATCTTTCCATCTCCAATTTGGTCTTCCACTTCTCCTCGTTCCCTCCACCTCTGACACATATATCCTCTTTGTCAATCTTTCCTCACTTATTCTCTCCATGTGACCAAACCATTTCAAAACACCCTCTTCTGCTGTCTCAACCACACTGTTTTTTATTACCACATATCTGTCTTACCCTTTCATTACTTAATCAAACCACCTCACACCACATATTGTCCTCAAACATCTCATTTCCGGCACATCCACCCTCCTCAGCACAACTGTATCTATAGCCCACGCCTCGCAACCATATAACATTGTTGGAACCACCATTCCTTCAAACATACCCATTTTTGCTTTCCAAGATAATGTTCTTGACTTCCACACATTTTCAATGCTCCCAGAACTTTCACCACCTCCCCCACTCTATGATTCACGTCCGCTTCCATGGTTCCATCCACTGCCAAATCTACTCCCAGATATCTAAAAACTTCACTTCCTCCAGCTTTTCTCCATTCAAACTTACCTCCCAATTGACTTGTCCCTCAACCCTACTGTACCTAATAACCTTGCTCTTATCCACATTTACATTCAGCTTTCTTCTTTCACACACTTTACCGAACTCAGTCACCAGCTTCTACAGTTTTCACCCGAATCAGCCACCAGCACTGTATCATCAGCGAACAGCAACTGACTCACTTCCCAAGCTCTCTCATCCACAACAGACTGCATACTTGCCCTCTTTCCAAAACTCTTGCATTCACCTCCCTAACAACCCCATCCATAAACAAATTAAACAACCATGGAGACATCACGCACCCATGCCACAAACCAACATTCACTGAAAACCAATCACTTTCCTTTCTTCCTACTCGTACACATGCCTTACATCCTCGATAAAAACTTTTCACTGCTTCTAACAGCTTGCCTCCCATATCATATATTCTTAATACCTTCCACAGAGCATCTCTATCAACTCTATCATATGCCTTCTCCAGATCCATAAATGCTACATACATATCCATTTGCTTTTCTAAGTATTTCTCTCATACATTCTTCAAAGCAAACACCTGATCCACACATCCTCTATTACTTCTGAAACCACACTGCTTTTCCCCAATCTGATGCTCTGTACATGCCTTCACCCTCTCAGTCAATACCCTCCCATATAATTTCCCAGGAATACTCAACAAACTTATACCTCTGTAATTTGAGCACTGACTTTTATCCCCTTTTCCTTTGTACAATGGCACTGTGCAAACATTCCGCCAATCCTCAGGCACCTCACCATGAATCATACATACATTAAATAACCTTACCAACCAGTCAACAATACAGTCACCCCCTTTTATATTAAATTCCACTGCAATACCATCCAAACCCGCTGCCTTGCCGGCTTTCATCTTCCGTAAAGCTTTTACTGCCTCTTCTCTGTTTACCAAATCATTCTCCCTAACTCCCTCACTTTGCACACCACCTCGACCAAAACAGCCTATATCTGTCACTCTGTCATCAGACACATTCAACAAACTTTCAAATTACTCACTCCGTCTCCTTCTCACATCACCACTACTTGTTATCACCTCCCCATTAGCCCCCTTCACTGATGTTCCCATTTGTTCCCTTGTTTTACGCACTATATTTACCTTCTTCCAAAACATCTTTTTATCCTCCCTAAAATTTAATGGTACTCTCTCACCCCAACTCTCATTTGCCCTGTTTTTCATCTATTGCACCTTTCTCTTGACCTCCTGCCTCTTTCTTTTATACATCTCCCACTTATTTGCATTATTTCCCTGCAAAAATCGTCCAAATGCCTCTCTCTTCTCTTTCACTAATAATCTTACTTCTTCATCCCACCACTCACTACCCTTTCTAATCTGCCCACCTCCCATGCTTCTCATGCCACAAGCATCTTTTGTTTAAGCCACCACTGTTTCCCTAAATACATCCATTCCTCCCCCACTCCCCTTACATCCTTTGTTCTCACCTTTTTCCACTCTGTACTCAGTCTCTCCTGGTACTTCCTCACACAAATCTCCTTCCCAAGCTCACTTACTCTCACCACTTTCTTCACCCCAACATTCTCTCTTCTTTTCTGAAAAGCTCTACAAATCTTCGCCTCCACAAGATAATGATCAGACATCCCTCCAGTTGCACCTCTCAGCACATTAACATCCATATAACATTCATATAATTACCAGAACATTATGTGGGAAGGATCATGAGGAAGGCAAACTATTATTTGGATATTGTCAAAACTGCCTTCAAGGTCGTGGACATTGCACTGTTTATAAAGATACATATGCTATGTACATTCAGAACAGGTTTGGAGTTGGTACACCAGTCTGGTGTCCTACTCTTATGAGTCACAAAGAAATGCTGGGAAAGGTCCAAAGGAGCTTAACTACAGTGTTACCAGAAGTAAGATTTAAGTGATAACTACACATAAAGCCCTAGGAAGCCACAATGATGGTAATATAGTATTTTGAAGTGAGAAAAGAGTCCAAAAGAAGAGGTTATTAGAAGTTAGGCAAGAAAAGTGTGCAGAGCAGTGTGATTTATCACTTCTCCAATAAAAAATTGTGGACAAGGAAACTTGACACACGCTACTGAAGAGAAAGCAAATGAGAAAGCATTGGAAAATTCAAAAGCTGATATGATAATGATACAAGGATAAGAGCTGGGGCCCAAGAGTGTACATCTCTCTCCCCTCAAGTACACAGGTAATAACATACACATATTCTCACCAAGGGATATAACATGAAATTAAGGAAGAAACTTATTAGAAAAAATGTAAAGTATTTTTAAGTATAGGAGTAGTATATGAATAGAATCAGAAGACTGAGTAACTGGTTAATGCAGATAGCATACATAGATCTAAGGGGTTGTATGATAGAAAATTTTCAAGAGATGGGGTCTCATGAATGTTTAACTTTTTCCCTCATAATTGCAAACAGCCTGTATATACCTGAATTTCATATCATAGAGATATCTGATTTTCTGAAGGAATTTTCTTCAGTAGTTAACTTGTGTCATATTTTAATCAGCCATTGAAGAGCCACTTCCACCCTTCCCTGATGGTGTCATTATGGCTGAGCCAATCCCTACATCCTTCTGGGTGGGTGGAGCTATTAATATTACCTGTGAGGAGGGCAAGATGACTGAAAACCATAAGAACTTTACTTCCATGGTTTACAATGGTACCTCATGGTCAACACTTGATCCAGAGTTCGTGTGTATAGATGGTAAGTACATTTTTGTACAATATAACCTTGGTAGGTGTAATACTCATGTGAATGACAGTTAATCCACTGTGTCTGTGTTACTAAAGACTGGAGATTAGTTTGCCTTGGTTGCATGTACACACAAGTGGAGGTATTGTACTTGTGAATGATTATTTCCCTTGACTATAATCATACTGCTGCTATACAATAGTGGTATACCACAAATGATACTTTCCATTAAAAAGGCTTAATTACTGTTTTTTCTTTATTATTTTTCATTCATCTGATGTCCAGTTTCCTTTTTTTTTTTTCACTGGCTTAGTAGTCATCTTATTCTTTTCTTACATGCACTCCCATCATTCAGTAACTGTAGCATATAATTCATAGGCACATCCAGATACAAACTGGTTCACCAAATATTTTTAAGCCTTGTTGTTAAATTTTGCATACTTAAAGATATAGATACAATTAGTTACTGATGTTTAGGGACTATGCACAGGAAATATTAGCATGATTTAGTTTGTTTTATTTTTTGGTTAATAGAAAGAAGCTGTTTCACTTTTTGCATAAGTAACAAATCATGACATTTTCCTGGTACAGGTTTGAGTTTTATTGAAGATGAAATTGTCTAGAAGATCTAGATAAGTTTCAGCTTTAGTCATGCAATCTAAAGTACAGAGAAATGCTTTTTTTTTTTTTCTTTCTTTCTTTTTTTTTTTCTTTTTTTTTTGCCGCTGTCTCCCGCGTTTGCGAGGTAGCGCAAGGAAACAGACGAAAGAAATGGCCCAACCCACCCCCATACACATGTATATACATACGTCCACACATGCAAATATACATACCTACACAGCTTTCCATGGTTTACCCCAGACGCTTCACGTGCCCCAATTCAATCCACTGACAGCACGTCAACCCCGGTATACCACATCGCTCCAATTCACTCTATTCCTTGCCCTCCTCTCACCCTCCTGCATGTTCAGGCCCCGATCACACAAAATCCTTTTCACTCCATCTTTCCACCTCCAATTTGGTCTCCCTTTTCTCCTCGTTCCCTCCACCTCCGACACATATATCCTCTTGGTCAATCTTTCCTCACTCATTCTCTCCATGTGCCCAAACCATTTCAAAACACCCTCTTCTGCTCTCTCAACCACGCTCTTTTTATTTCCACACATCTCTCTTACCCTTACGTTACTTACTCGATCAAACCACCTCACACCACACATTGTCCTCTAACATCTCATTTCCAGCACATCCATCCTCCTGCGCACAACTCTATCCATAGCCCACGCCTCACAACCATACAACATTGTTGGAACCACTATTCCTTCAAACATACTCATTTTTGCTTTCCGAGATAATGTTCTCGACTTCCACACATTCTTCAAGGCTCCCAGAATTTTCGCCCCCTCCCCCACCCTATGATCCACTTCCGCTTCCATGGTTCCATCCGCTGCCAGATCCACTCCCAGATATCTAAAACACTTCACTTCCTCCAGTTTTTCTCCATTCAAACTCACCTCCCAATTGACTTGAAATGCTTTCTAATATGTCAAATTAAATTCACATACCTGAAGACACTCTCTCATATAACTCAAGCAAAAATTTCATCTTTGAAACCTTATTGCACTGTGGAAATTTGCTTTGCATATGTATTTCAGCTCACATGTGATAAAACAAAGTCATATCCCAGATTCATAAGTGTGCCTTGAAACTGGAGTCCCCAAATTTTTTTTAAAGAAATGCAGGGGTTATATGATAATGATGATAATGATATTAATAATAATAATAATAATAATGATAATAATGAGTATTCCCAGTAAATTATATGGAAGGGTATTGATTGAGAGGGTGACGGCATGTACAGAGCATCAGATTGGGGAAGAGCAGTGTGGTTTCAGAAGTGGTAGAGGATGTGTGGATCAGGTGTTTGCTTTGAAGAATGTATGTGAGAAATACTTAGAAAAGCAAATGGATTTGTATGTAGCATTTATGGATCTGGAGAAGACATATGATAGAGTTGATAGAGATGCTCTGTGGAAGGTATTAAGAATATATGGTGTGGGAGGCAAGTTGTTAGAAGCAGTGAAAAGTTTTTATCGAGGATGTAAGGCATGTGTACGGGTAGGAAGAGAGGAAAGTGATTGGTTCTCAGTGAATGTAGGTTTGCGGCAGGGGTGTGTGATGTCTCCATGGTTGTTTAATTTGTTTATGGATGGGGTTGTTAGGGAGGTGAATGCAAGAGTTTTGGAAAGAGGGGCAAGTATGAAGTCTGTTGTGGATGAGAGAGCTTGGGAAGTGAGTCAGTTGTTGTTCACTGATGATACAGCGCTGGTGGCTGATTCATGTGAGAAACTGCAGAAGCTGGTGACTGAGTTTGGTAAAGTGTGTGAAAGAAGAAAGTTAAGAGTAAATGTGAATAAGAGCAAGGTGATTAGGTACAGTAGGGTTGAGGGTCAAGTCAATTGGGAGGTAAGTTTGAATGGAGAAAAACTGGAGGAAGTAAAGTGTTTTAGATATCTGGGAGTGGATCTGGCAGCGGATGGAACCATGGAAGCAGAAGTGGATCATAGGGTGGGGGAGGGGGCGAAAATCCTGGGAGCCTTGAAGAATGTGTGAAAGTCGAGAACATTATCTCGGAAAGCAAAAATGGGTATGTTTGAAGGAATAGTGGTTCCAACAATGTTGTATGGTTGTGAGGCGTGGGCTGTGGATAGAGTTGTGCGCAGGAGGGTGGATGTGCTGGAAATGAGATGTTTGAGGACAATTTGTGGTGTGAGGTGGTTTGAGCGAGTAAGTAACGTAAGGGTAAGAGAGATGTGTGGAAATAAAAAGAGCGTGGTTGAGAGAGCAGAAGAGGGTGTTTTGAAATGGTTTGGGCACATGGAGAGAATGAGTGAGGAAAGATTGACCAAGAGGATATATGTGTCGGAGGTGGAGGGAACGAGGAGAAGTGGGAGACCAAATTGGAGGTGGAAAGATGGAGTGAAAAAGATTTTGTGTGATCAGGGCCTGAACATGCAGGAGGGTGAAAGGAGGGCAAGGAATAGAGTGAATTGGATCAATGTGGTATACCGGGGTTGACGTGCTGTCAGTGGATTGAATCAGGGCACGTTCCTTCCAAATTTGAGGCTAGAGATACCCATGTTCCTACTTCTTCTTTGAAGACTTCACGAAACCTTTCATCTCAAAGCCATGGATCCTTGCAACTGAACCCCATTTCACAATTTATGTTACCATAGAAATTCTTAAGCTCTTATTTAATTTTCACGATTGCATTGCCTCCTTAAATCTTGTTTCAGTTTCCCTCATTTTACATCTCATTTACCACATGATAAGAGATTAGCACTATATGCACAAGCCTTGCCATTTGACAAATTCTCATCTTAAGTAGTAATAATTAAGTTCTCTTTCACTTTCTCTTTCTCTCTTATGAAAAACTAAACAGTCTAAAAGAAAGAAGAGAATGGTATATAATGATTTGTATATGGCATTGGATAGAAGATACCAGTAGTAAAAAATATATTATGATTAAAAACCTCCATGTTGGAAGAAGCAGAGTATTCTACTTGGATTTGCAGGTATCCTTAGGAATATATAAAAAGGCTCCATGCAAAAAATCTGAGAGCCCAACAAGAAGAATGGAGATGCACTTCATTGTTCTGCTAATCAAGATTATACACATGGAGTAAGCATTGTTTCTCTCAGGTGTAACTGTGAAAGTACCAAATCAACCCAGAGTCAATAATTATGGGAGATGTTTGACTGTGATACAAAGCAGCATGTTGAATCAAGCTTCATAGGTGATGAGCAGTACGCATTAGCCCTTCCCAGGCAAGATCTTGTAGGTAGGTATTCTGTTTTAGATGTAAGAATCAACACCATGCATCTTTACTGTTACCATTATCTTGCTCTTTCAGGCATAGATGCATCTAAGTTACAGTACAACTTTCTGTACTGGTAAAAACAAAACTACTATACGTTATCAAGACTAATTTCAGCTGCTTTTTATCAGTTGTTGATGAGCCTCTGCCACCCATGCCTGAGGGTGTTGTTTTGGATGGATCTGCACCATATTTGATAGGCCAGAAGCTTAACGTGACATGTTCTGTTGGTAAAACATCGCAGACGGATTACAACTTCTTTACCATTTCCTTTAATGGTTCACAGTGGACAGAGATTGATCCACAGTTTACTTGCAGTAAGTATGCTCATAATGAAATTCTTCCAAATATTTGTCATTTTGAGTAAACACAATATTATATTGCTAGTTTTATTGATTCACTAACTATTATTATTATTCTTTAGATATGTAAGACTCTAATCTTGTATGTTTTGTTACATCCTGGGTTGACATATTTATGCATCATTAGTATAGATGATGTATGTACTATTTAGAGTACACACATATAAGTACATAAATCTCATTTTAAACTTTTTTTCTAAGTTCAGATTTTTCTGTAGACCAGAGTTCAGCCTTTTGTTGGTATGTTTCAAACTTTGTTTTTAGCATATTCTTTTGGTGGGGGCATCTGTATTCAGTCTTAATTTTTCTAATTTGCTTTTTTGATTGATTTTTGACTCATAGAATTATATCCCTGGGGATGGGGGAGAAAGAATACTTCCCATGTATTCTATGTGTGTTGTAGAAGGTGACTAAAAGGGGAGGGAGCAGGGGGGCTGGAAGTCCTCCCCTCTTGTTTTTGGCTTTTGCAAAAGTAGGAACGGAGAAGGGAGCTAGGTGAGAATATTCCTTGTAAGACTCAGTTCTCTGTTCTTGACGCTACCTCACTATAGACACTACCTCCACTTTGCATACTTCAGGTCACTTCCCCTTCCCTCCTCCTCCTCCTAGTTTGCATTCCTTTTCTTGCACTGAATATATATATCCTCTCTCAATTTGGATCTGTTCAATCTCTCAAAATGGGGAAGTAGTAACATAGGAAAATTTCATAATGCTGAACTGCAATTTCTTTCTGTATCTATGTCTGAGAGTCATTTATTTCCTTCTGTTCTGTTTCAGAACACCACATTCTGCCCTGTAATTATATAAACATGTAGAGGCATAACCAGATCCTCCACTGTGTCCTGAAAACCCTACTTAATCAACATTAGAAAGTCTTCTTTCCAAAAGCTAGGGGTGTTGTATAGTTGTCGAGATTATTTTTCTTTGAGTAGCTATTTTATATTTAGAGAGATCTTTTTACTTCCTACTATGGAGTACTGCTCACATATTTGTGGTTGTGTCTCATACACATCTTTACAAGGCAGAGTGGAATCAAAAGCCTTCCATCTCGCTAATTCACTTGGTATCACCTTTCTTCATCCATCTGTTTCTGTACACTGTAGTGTTACTGCTCCCTTGTTTTTACTACCTATCTGTTTGGCTGTCTCCCAGTGTAGATCTCTGATGCCAGCTCACTTTGGGAACTCCCTCAAGAAGATGGCCATGGCAGAAGAGTCTCCATAACTAGTGAACTCCAGTACTGCTTTTAAGCCTTTGGTTCCTCACCCTTAATAGTTTGCTGACAGAGGGTATCTCCTGTGAAATGTTTTCATAGGCTCCTACCATGTTCCTATCATCTACTTTTATCTAACATGTCTATCTAATGTTCCAGCCTATTACTTCTTCCAGAATGCCTATCTTTACTACAGGTATTATTTTTGATACAGGTTCTTTTGAGATGCTTCTGTGTCAGGTTGCTGCATCCCACAGCTTCTGTGTGAAAACCAGTAGTGTGAGAATTGAGTGTTATGACACTTCCTCCTTCTCTAAAACAGCTAAGCTATGGAATTCTCTTCCTCTCTTTGTCTTTCCATCTTTTTATAACCTTTCTACCTTTAAGAGTCAGGTCTACAAACTTTTGTAAAGTCCTGATTACTTTCTACTTTCACGTTACTTTCACCCAAGATGGCCTCAGACAGGTTTATGTTTTACCCATCCCATGTTAGTTACTTTAAAAAGAATCAGGAAGGACTTGAGAAAAAAAATTTAGTTGTAAATCAGTAAAACAAGATGAGTAAAGAACTAACCTCATTGTGGACTTTTGTCTGTGACTAGAGCTCCTAAGAAAATAAAAGAAATGAGAGTATTAGTAAATTCTATTGCCTTGATGATAGAAATGAGGTTGATGGACAAGGTTACAAGATGATAAGTTTTTCATTCCATACTCGGAAATAGATGATTACAAATAGGCATTTACCCACATGACACCTGCACCTGAAGTAGCATAGCATATAGTACAATATTTGATGTCTCATTTCCTAATATTATACTGTTCTTCAGAGTTTGTTTACAGTGCTAATTGTTTTTTAGAACATTCAAGTATTACAAGTTAACTTTTTTCCAAGTGAAGAAATTGATTCAGAATGATAATGTCTGTTTTTCTCTATGTTGAGCAGGAAAGCAGTTTTAGAACTTTTTTAAACACATTTGTCATTGTGCATATTTTCAAAAATTCCTTCATAAATTGTCACATTTTCATTCTAACCTTCTACCTAACCATTAGTCTTCCCATTACTGTACTTGTAATTGTGCATTTTACTAAGATAAGCTGTTTTTACCATTCCAGTTTATTTTAATCATTTCTGTTTTCATGTTTATGCTTTCTGCCTAACCCACACATGAACTGCTGGCATTCTGTCCACAAACATACATAACACTTTACAACTCTTAATTCTCACAACTCATTCTTTATTAACTAGATTTTTCTGCAGTGAGTGTTATGTGTATGCACAGCCTTTTGGCAAAATGGCAGGAACAATAGACAGAATTAGTTGGTAAGAGCATTAGAGAAACTTTCGGTAGAAGGAGTAGGTAGGAACATTAGGGACATTAAAAAAGTAAAAGTAGTGTGTAGGAATTGTTGTGCTGGAATTGCCCTTTGCTAGTGGCCTATTAAGGGTGAGGCATTAAGGGCAAAGAATTGGCACTGAGTTCACCAGTTATGGAAACTCTTTTGCTATGGCTATCCCCTTGAGGGACTTTCTTGGGGGAACGAACATCAGACATACAGGTATAAGTAGCACACCTGCACCTTCTTGCATGCTGCTTCTTAAACTTCTTATGTACATTTTTTTATTCACATGTAATGAGTGTTAATAAAATCTTTCGTTTTTACTGCCTCCCCTGATGTAATATGTGTGGTATTGGTGACTCGTACCAAGTCTCGGCATCATCAGCCTTAATACCTTTGGTAAGAACATTTTATTTAACTTTGCTATATTGTTGAATATGTTTATACTTGAATATTGTTCATATCTTGTGGAATTCAGTAAACACTGGATTATATCATATATTTTGTGTATAATCTTTGGAAATAATGAAATATGAGCATGCAGTTAGCTCTAATGATAGAAAAAATATGGAATGGAACTGACCACAAAAATAACCAAAGGCAGCCATACATACCGGGGTTGATGTGCTGTCAGTGGACTGAACCAGGACATATGAAGCATCTGGGATAAACCATGGAAAGGTCTATGGGGGCCTGTTTCCTGTGTCAGCAAGGTAGCACCAGGAAACAGACAAACAATAGCCGATCCACTCATAAACACATATATGAACGTTCACATATGCACATATACATACATATACATACATACACATGTACATATTCATACTTGCTTGCCTTCTTCCGTTCCTAGCGCTACCCCGCCCCACAGGAAAACAGCATCGCTATTCCCTGCTTCAGCGAGGTAGCACCAAGAAAACAGACAAAAAAAAGGCCACATTCATTCATCCGAAGTCTCTAGCTGTCATGTATAATGCATGGAAACCACAGCTCCCTATCCACATCCAGGCCACACAGACCTTTCCATGGTTTACCCCAGACACTTCTCATGCCCTGTTCCCTGCCCAGGTGTCCTTTCTATCTTTATGAGGCTCCTCCTCATTATCTTGCTAAACCTTCTTTACTTACTGCTATAAGCACTGTTACTATTAATCCTGAAGGAAAGAAAATGAAAGTTTAAAATGGAACAAATGAGGCAAGTAATGAGTGAAAGGCACGATGAGAGATATTGGGTGAATGATCTTTTGTTTTTGTCCCTATGGGAAGGGAGTTTTACATTTGTAAGGCCACATCTATTAACCTTGTTTGATTTATCACCTTTTTATGCATTCTTCAATCTCTCTCTCTTCACACAGAATGTTCTGCTTTCAAGCTAAGAATTTCTTTATAACTTCTGTATCTCGTTCTCACTTTGTTTAATGTATCTCTTTGTTGACTGTCTCCCCCTTCCTTCTCTTTTCCAATGTGGAAATGTTCACAGCCACTGTTCTTTTCTGTCTCTCAGCTTCTCCACTTCAGTCTGTATTTGTTTCAGTTTCTCCACTTCAGTTTGTATTTGATTCCTAATATTGGACCTTTTCTTGCAAATCTATGTACCTCTTCAAGTGAGTTAACCAAATTTGTCATGCATACTCTACTTAGATTTGGGTGTAATATATGTTGTAAATCTCTTCATATACATGAAAGCAGTTTTTATATTGCCCTTTACAGGATTTATTTCCTTTGCAGTTCTCCTAATGTGGTGTTCTGGTGACAAGTTAGTTACGATATCAATCTTCAAACCTCTTTCTTATGTAGATACCTGTAATTTTTACCAGGAAGATGAATGTTAGAACTTGGCCTTAACTCATCATTTCCCATCATTACCACTTTGTTTATACAGGTTAACAGGGTAAAATTTTGTGGATCATGTAACTTAGCAAAGTTGGAGCCTGTCTAGGTCTCTTTGTATGTTCTCCCAGTCCTGAATATTCCTGTCTTCTAATAGAAATATAGTATTCAGATATAATTAAAGTTGCAGTAAGGCATTTTCAAAGATTAGGCATACCGATGGTCGAAGATTCTGCAGGATACCACTGGTTACTTCAAAACAATTTAGAGACTTTAATGTGTTTTTTATTCCCTTCCCCTAGAATGAATTGTGATTTACCAAAGTATAGTCTCCCTTTTTTGCCTCCATGAATTCTTTTGTTCTTTTTCTTTAACCAGTTACCAGTAGTAGACAATGTCAGTCCAAGAATACACAGTCCACCAGTACATTTCACTTTTTATTGCACTCTCTATCATGGATTTATTATGTTCTTCTACATCCATCTGAACTCATTATATCTCTCAATTAATTTTCTTATTTGCAGATATTCATATATTTGCTTTGTGATTATTTTGAAAGGATTTTGCAAACCCTGCTTCTCAGAAATACCAGTATGTGATATAATGCTTGTGTTGTTGCCTTTCTCAAAAAGAGTGACTTTATTTGCTCTTTTATGCAACACCAGTCTCTTTTGCAGAAGGTTCCCAAACACTATCTTAAGTGGACTTTACATTCCTCAGGTACATAGGACAAGATTTCATCATGGCCATGTGCCTTACATGGTTCTTGATTCTTCGTCAGCTTCCATATAGCATGTCAGACAGCATTAGTACTTTTATTACTTCTTCCTATCTCATCTAGTTATTATTGATGATACTGTGGCATTGAATGTTAATTCTTTTTATACCTAATTGTCTCCCTCGCTTTAAAGAAATAGTCTTAGGAACAAATGAAGAGGGGCTTCATTTGCTCATATCCAACCTTTATCTCTCACATATGATAAACCAACACCAGAGCCTACCATCTATATCCAAGCCTCACAGCTTTCTCCAGGGTTTACATTGTCCTCTGATTCTACCCAAAGACAGCATGTCTTCCCCCATGTACCACATTGTTCCAGTTCTTTCTATCCAGTGCATGCCTCTCCCTTCCTAAATGCTCAAGCTACAGTTCCTCAGTGCCCCCTTCATTTCATTCTTCCATCGTAGTTTCATTTCTGACTCATATATCCTCTGAGGGAGTCTTAAATGTCTTTTGGAGTTTTAGTACTTCTCACATTTCTTCTGTTACAAACAGCTTTTCTTTCTAAGTTTTTCTGTTTGATTATTGATATTATTTAAGTTTTCATTTCATGAATTTATGAAAGTTTTGAATTTCAATTTGCCTGAGAGTAAAGTGCGTATAAGAAAAAGAGAAAGAAGATTTGAATGTAAGATTACACAGAAGATACTGAGTAATATCATTTTGGTTTTTATCATTTTCTAGAATTAGGTTGTGACTGTATGAATGTTGACAGATCAAGGCATTAGAAAATGTTCTTATGATGCTGGCTTAAAGATACTGTTTTGTGATACTAGGTAATATTAGGATGAGATAAATAGATAAGCCAAAGATTAAATGGAATGATGACATACAGTGGTAAGTTGTATGCTTATACAAAACTAGTTCTGATATGTATATAGGCATAATCATTAATTGTTTGAAAAGATATTATTAGTCATATTTGTATACACATTGAAATTCTTTATTTGCGCTTTGTTGTAAATATTTTCAATTCATTATCTTTGCCAGTTTAGTGTGCATGTTTCATGATATGAAATGTCAGAGTAATAAGTGTTTTGATGTTTGATTTTAGTCAGAAGACCTAAGGTAATTCTATTGTTTAAGTATTTTGTCCTTGTGCATAATTCAGTACCTCATATTTTAATTTTTTTTATTTGCGTAATTTACGGTGTAAGTATTTCTTGAATAATCATTCCAATTCAATCCATGCTTTGGTATTGTAATTATGTTGAATATATGGTTATAGCTTTTTATGTATCAGGTATTTTATTGTACCTTATCAGGTGTTGTATTGTGCCTTGCCTTACCTTACCTTCATACCCAAGTTCAGTCTCATCAAAGAATTTCTCACTTCAAAGGAGTCCACATTACCCAGCTATTGGAAGTAGTGCAACCTTGAGCTGTAGTGGGGAACAGAAAAAGAACGGACTTATTTGTTCACATCCACACTATAGTTGTCACGTATAATGCAATGAAAGAAGAGCCCTCTATTGACATCAAAGCCCTCCTGACCTTTAAGTGGATCTTCCTTGACTGTTTCTTATGCCCTGGTTTAGCCTATAGATACCATGTTACACCAGTATATACCACATTGCTCCAGTTTGCTCTGTTCTGTACATCCGATACAGTCTCCCCTTTTTCCTTGTTCCCTTCACTTTTAGCATGTAAACCCTATTAGTCAGCCTCTCCTCATTCATCATCTGTATATGTCCAAACCATTACAGTGCACCTTCTTCATCTCTCTTAACCATACTCTTTTTACTACCACACCTCTCTTGTACCTTATTATTTATAAAATGATCAACGTTACTCACACCTCAGACTGTCTTCAAGCATTTCATGTCCAACACATCCACCCTGTTCTGCACCTGATTTCATGGTTGAGCCAAAGTTCACTGTGTACCTTTACTACAAACAAAAGAACTGTGTCATTCGTAGTATTTTTGTTACAACAAATGGCCTGCATGACTTTTGACACATGGTGACTGATCTCCTCCTCCTCCCTCCCTCCCTACCCTTCCTTTCTCAAGTAATGTGACTTCAGTGTTTCTTTGAACACACATGGCAGGATGCCGACAGATGTTAATAAGAAAGGGTTTTGTCACTTGAGGCTCTAGTGTTTTTGGTGTAACAGGGGTAATGTAGTGCATATCGGTATACAGATGAAGTACAACAGAACTCTGCTGAAAAGTATCCCAACACTCCCGTATGAATTGAAAGGGACAACATCAAGCATGTTGAATATTGCTGATGGTTTAAAGACGTTATTACTGCCCCTGGAGAGGATGTTCTGGACATTACATTCTTTTCTGATGAGGTATGATTTCATTTACCTGGTTATATAACCACATAAAACAGTCTCATTTGGTCAGCTGCTAATCCTTGTGATCAAGGAGACACCATTACATGATTATAAGGTCGATGTGAGATACACCATATCACAAAATTGGATAATTGGCAACTTGTTCTTGACTGACTCAGTCAGCTAGGTATGTTATTGTGAAATGATCCTTTATCCCTTCTGAACATTGCTTGCAACTACTTCCCATAGGACTGTACTATTGCACACATGGCTCATATCTCCATGAAGTTACTGCACAGTGTGTTCAGGGACAGATTGATTTCAAAGGACTTCGATCCCCATGGTCACCAGACCTTACACCCTTTGATTATTGTATGTGGGGAGCTATGAAAGGCACAGTTTACAAAGACAGCTCTTACACCCTCCCTGAACTGAAGGAAGCCATCACAAATTTCATTAGGAACATTTCTCCTATTGATTTGTTGTTTATTTTTCTAGACAAGATAAGATGAGTAGAAGCATGTCTACTGGCACAGGGGTGCCATTTCCACCATTTGTTATAACTTAAATAGGTATCGGAAATGTATTAATGTACAAAGATTCTCAGTATGTACTTATCATCTATGGTAGGTACACAGTGGCTTTTGAGTCACCATGTAAATGGTTTATGCCATAATCCATTAAACATTGTTAGGGATACTACACCATTAAACATACATCTCTATGCTGTCACAAACTCTCTCAACACACTCCTCAATCCATTCAGGGCGGTATCCCCCCTCGACCACCTGATGACCTACTTTAGCTTCCATAGTTCCATCCACTGCTATGTCCATTCCCAAGTAAGTAGTTTACTTCTTCCAGAATCATTCTGTTTAGAGTCACATTCCATCTCTCTCTCTCTCTCTCTCTCTCTCTCTCTCTCTCTCTCTCTCTCTCTCTCTCTCTCTCTCTCTCTCTCTCTCTCTCTCTCTCTCTCTCTCTCTCTCTCAACTTGCTGTCATTACTTTTATTCACATTAGCTCTCAATTTCCTCCTCTCTAACTCTCCCCCAAATTCAGATACCAACTTTTGGAGTTTCTTATTCAAGTCTGCCAACAGAGCTCAATGATCAGCAAATGGCAACAGACCCATCTATCATGCACTCCTTCCCCAACAGACTGCAGACCTGCTCCTCACTTCAAGACCCTCACACTGACTTCCCTCACCACCCCATAAATAAACACTAAACAAACTTAGTGACATGAAGCATCCTTATTGGAGGCCCGCCTTCACGGGGAACCATTCACCGTTATCTTTTAGTCTCACACAAATGCCTTGCTATATTGATAGAAATTCCTCACTGCTTCTAGCTTGCACAAAGCATCTGCATCAAGCCATACATTTTCTCTACATCCTGAAATGATGAATACAAACCCTTCTCTACACTTTTTCTCACAAATTATTCAGAGCAAACACCTGATCCACACATCCTATATCACTCCTGAAGCCTCATTTTTCCTCTCCTCTTTGTGCTTGCCTCCACCATCTCGGTCACCATCTCCCATACAACTTAATAGGTACACTCCACAAACTTATACCTCTGTGATTTGAACATTCGCTTTTGTTCCCCTTGCCTTTATGCAGTGGCACTATGCAGGCATTCCACCAGTCTTCATGCGTCTCAACTTGAGGCATACATACATTGAAATCCTGACTGCCATCCACTTTCTTGAGAATTTCTACATCATTCCTATTCACTCTTAACTGTTTTGCTGCTGCTGCACTTGATCTTACACAAGGTAAGATGAGTCACCTCTTCTCTTAAAGCCAAAATACTTCCTGTGGCTTTCTCACCTTGCATACCTTGACATCCCGAACTTAACTGTTTTGCTACACTTCATCTTACACAAGGTAATCACCTCTTAAAGCCAAAATACTTCTTGTGGCTCTCTCACCTTGCATACCTCGCTATCCC
This sequence comes from Panulirus ornatus, assembly GCF_036320965.1. Classification (NCBI taxonomy): domain Eukaryota; kingdom Metazoa; phylum Arthropoda; class Malacostraca; order Decapoda; family Palinuridae; genus Panulirus; species Panulirus ornatus. The sequence continues at coordinate 49,795,520 of NC_092234.1, read as the reverse complement.
AAACACCCATCATGTACCTTATTCAGCAGTCCTTCAAAATACTCACTGCATCTCCTTTTCACCTCTTCTTAACCTGTTACCACCTGCCTTGTGTTCCTTCAACTGATGTTGCTATTTCCTCCCTTGTTCTGTTCCCACAGTTCCCCTCATTCCATAATATTTTCTATTCATCCTGAAGCTTACTGATACTCTCTCATCCTAAATCTCTTTTTCCCTTCCTCTTGACTACCTGCCGCTTCCTCTTGTAAATCAGATCACTTGTTCTTCCTGGCAAGTAACACCCATGTATCTGTTGTACTGACACCTTTACCATCCTCATACCACCACTCATTTCTCACATGCCCACACCCTGCCTTTCGCACTTTCCACACATATCTCACACTTGTGATCACTGTGTCTGTAAATACCCTTCATTTCTCACCCACTTCCATGGTTTTAGTCATCTGCACCCGCCATTCTTCACCCAGTCTCTCCTGATATCTCATACAAACTTCTTTTTCAGGCTTGCTCACATTCGCCATTCTTTCCCCATCCATATCTTTCCTAAAGCATCTACAACTTTCACCTACGCTTTCACCAAGAAGTAATCGGACATCCCAACAACTGCCCGTTTCAAGCACATATCCATACCAAAGTCTCTTTAACATGCCCATCAGTTTGGACATACTCCAGTGATGCACACTGACCATCAAGCCCTCCTGAACAATGCATGCTTATGTATGCCCCTGTTTTGAACCAGTTATTCCCAGTCACCAGTCCTTTTCCAGCACTCACTCCACAAGCAGTTGACCATTTTCATTTACAGTGGGTTACCCCTCCCCACAATTGTGCCCTTAACTGCCACATCTGATGTAGCTGTCTTTATCCAGAATCTCCGTACACAGGAATGCATGACATGGATAAGGCAAGAGCCCATTGAACAGGCCTCTACAATGACTACTCCTCGTTGAATTTGAATGCCGAAGTTCCAACACACACACACACACACACACACACACACACACCATTTTGTATAGTCCTATGATTCATCCATTATCCTTATAAATGGAGACTGAAGAAAGATAGCAAAGGAAAAGAAAAAAATAGGGCAGGGGCACCATGTGGTACATACAAATATGGGGATGACTTAATAGTGATAGCCTCTAAAGGAAACTTAACATAGGCAACTGATTGAGAATGTGAAGAATACAAACACAGATATACAGTTTACAGTGAAAGAGAAGAATGGTAAGTTCCTACATTTCGATGCATTAATATGGAGATCTGACCAGGGTGTCAAGTTCTCAGTGTGCCATTAACCCTTCATCAAGCATGATTTTTAGTCATTACCTCCCGACCGAAGTCGGAGGTATTCATTTCTTTTTTTTAGGATAATTAGAATATTCTAGTGATGAACGCCTGAGGGCAGAGAACAGAAGCATTGGTCGAGGCATTCAAGAAATTGTGTTACCTTGAGGGTTTATTAAACTGAAGAAATGATAAGTGTTAAAGTACAGTGGAAGTGTTGAAAGCAATACAATGGAAAACGAAGGATATTGAACTGCCCCTAATCGAAAAAAAAGGCTTGGGATTTTGATGGTCATTTATAAAAGACGGGCACAGTGTTACTTCATCATGGGTGAAGACTGGTGATATATATATACTGAGAACAACTAGGATATCTTGATATATGGTATATATTGTGTTGGATGTCCGGCCACGTACTGTGGGGAATATGTGGCGAGGAATATCCGGAAAATCGGTGAACATAAAGCTAATACACATCATCATAGGACATTAAATGCTATTGTTGTCTGCGTAGACAAGTGTGGACACATTAGTTAAGTGACAAGGCATAAAGAAGTTAGCAAACAAATACGAAAGTTATCAGAAGCGGCCCATATGTGTTTAAAAGTTTCCATCTACCGGGATGTCTGGCAGCAAAAATTGCAGTAACGTAATAAGGGGGAAGGTGCAGGAATTGGGAGGTGGGGGGAACTAAGGGCGAACGAGGAACATATAAAGTGTCAAGCGAGGTGAAAATGTGTTGCTAAGAGTATGTATACTCTTGTGTCCGTACATTACGCATTCTCTCTGAGGAAGGGTTTTTTTTTTTTTTTTCAAGCAGAAACTGTATGAGAATAAATCATAAAAGCGGTCACCTGAGTTTACTTAATTTATGTACATATACTCGGATGATTAGTTCTGCTGACAGTTCAAATTTTGATATGAAAAGATTTTTAAGAATTCTTGCGTATTGTTATGGGTTGTTTATATTTCCTAGATTTCCACTTGAAAATAGGTTGTCTGACTTCATTGGTAGAGGAAAACAATAAAAAACAATATTTCCTTATGCACAAACTGGTTCTTGTGTATAAATAAGCAGTAAGTCACTGGGCAGTTGTTATTTGTATATTCCATAATGTATTAGCTAAACAATATGACAAAGGCTCTGAATATTTATGTCATAAAAATCTTCATATCGTGTTTGAATCGTACATTCGTTATGAAATACCTTGATGATCAGGTAATGCTGTATGCGAAATCCTAAACTGCAGAATATTTGGATCACTAAACCATCCATAACAACAATGATAGTAGTAGGAGTTGATCACCCAGCGTCACTAGACACGTTCCCAATAACTGGGTTGAACCCTATAGCAAAGTACAGTTATATCAGCAGTGGTAGGGATTAATGGTATCTATCAACTATAGACTATTTTGTAATCAGTATCAAAGATTGTTTTTTTTTTTTTATAGAGATTTTTAGTTTCTCATGAGATGAACCGCCAGGACGTCTGGTCCGCTGACGTCCAAAACAAATCCCGCTGACCATCTGCATAGTGGGAAAAAAAAAGTGGAAGTTGATTTTTATAACAAAAGATACATGCATCATGGATTATTAATGCTATCTAGAAATCTGTCTATCTATGGTTGTGAAATGATGGTAAACATTCCCACGGAGTTTCACGAGTTTCATTTTTGCTCGAGGTGTATACAGTAGCTTATGGCTACCGCAGTAAGGGATTTATTCAAATTGAAATATTACAAAATGAATGTCATCAGTTTTACAAAGAAACTAATATACATCTTACCAGTAAATAGGAAACTTCTCACAATCTACAATTTTCTTGGGGCAAATTTGCTTATGGCGCTTTGTTTAAGTCTAAGCAGCTTTAATGGCCGTATCCTGACAGTCTTTTCTTAACATGTGTTGTGACATGCTTCTAATAACCATGACACAGTCATAATCGCAGAAAGTTTATTAATAGCTGTCTGTCTACCCATTTTAGCGCCCATAGGCGGCCATGAGCCTCACTGGGTAGCAGCTACGGCTACCATGGCAACCTAATATATATATATATATATATATATATATATATATATATATATATATATATATATATATATACACACACACTAATTCTCCAAGCGAAAATGTAAAGCATCATTATTCTGGCAGGAGGAAGAAAAGTGAAGCAGTGAGCCACAGTGGAGGGGGTCAGGGTTATGTAACATGATGGTTTCTCCATACTGGATGACCTTAGCGATATATTGTGTGAAATCAGTTTGACTCATGAGCACAAAAACTTAATCTTTTAACAAATGTGCATGATTCTGGGCTATAATGATTGCGATGAGATATTTAGAATATGAGAATAGATAAGAGAAATAGTGCCAGGTTTGTTTACATTCGAGTGATTTGTGAGGCGGGAGATACGAGGCGCCATCTGCTCCTGCCTCCCGCCTTCCTGCTACTATGGTTGTGGTTGTACTGTAGTACTTGGTGATGTTGTTCCTGCAGTTTGTCTTGCGGTAAGTAATCAGGTCGTTTGTTTACTTGTTATTGTGATGGACTTGTTTAGTTCGAAAGTTAGACTTGCGTCTCTCTCTCTCTCTCTCTCTCTCTCTCTCTCTCTCTCTCTCTCTCTCTCTCTCTCTCTCTCTCTCTCACACACACACACACACACACACATATACACATCTAGTACCCCTATACACTACTAGTGATGAGTACCTTTCACTCAAAAATAACGAATTAAAATTTTTCTAGAAAATTCATAACCTCTTCATGGTCTGAGACAGGATATGTAGGGTTTATTGGAGTGTCCCAAAGACATTGGTGAGAAAGAATAATGTTAAAAGACATAGAGTAACAAACGAGAATGATATCTGAATAATCATGCCACTGTAGTGTATACGGACGTTCAACAGTTAAGCCAAAGATGATATACAGAAGCACTTGCCAAAGGAGTTTGTAATTTCAAGTTAGATTCTTCAACATAACAAATGTATTGCTTGACTGAGAAAGGTCAAAATATTCAAACCACTGATACGATCTCTACAGTATCAAGTGAAGTCGATCGACCCAATCCATGAAGAAAAACAGTCCTCAGTCGATGGCATCAGCTGCACATCACTCATCTTGATCTATGTGTCCCGGGAACTAGTACCATATGAAACGCAGAGAATTACCTTCACACTTATTGGACTTTTTATATTTGACTTATTATAGAATTCTGATCTAAAGGCATTCAGCTGTTGATAGCCATACATTCTACCTTCATATACGCCCAGTTATCCTGCCATGCAGAGTAGCCTACTACTGTGCTAAAAGTAAAGCGTAGTTGACAACGCTTCCTGGCATTATGGCCTAGGCATACAGTGCAACCACTTTTATTTTCGAAGTATCAAAATATGTGTAGTCGACCAGCCCACCAGAGTATGAGAATCAATCTGGGTCAACACTTTGTCGCTACGCACTTGGTAACTTAGACGAGTCTGAGTCATTCCTTCATTTAAAGTCTTCACTCTTGAATTACATAAGGGTGGTAATTACCCCTCGAGGGTCGCTAACATCGTTAAATGAGCGGACAACTAAACAGGCGGACTTAAGTTTGGGATGAATATACCCTGCGTATAAGAGGCCCAAATGGCAAATAACCTAGAGCTTCGCTGATAGGTAATAGGTTATTTATCCATCATTATGGATGGCAAACGGAGGAGGCAAGCTGCTGATCGCCCGCTTAACTCGCCTTACCCAGTCGTCCTTACATCTCTCTCCCTCCCCCCTCCACCTCCTCCTCCTCCTCCCCCAGACATGTTCCTGGCCTATCACAAATAAGCCTCGCTTAACAAAACAATTCGCCAGTTCTGGGTAATGCGCTAGAAGTATTTGTGTTGCATGCCGCGTCTGCAATGACTCCCATGTTAATCAGAGAAATACTGCTGAGGGAGACTTGAATACAGCAAGGAATCTTAGCTTAGCAATAGTTAACGATTGCATCCTCAAAGTTTCTGAACACTAGTAATCAAAAGTGAGCATTTGATACATTTCTTCCTGGAATATTTCAAATAATATTGGTCTTTCCCGTGAAAATATACTCAAAGCTTTGGCGCTAGTTACCGTGATGAAAAACAAATATCGAAAATCTGGTAGCGTCGTGGCCCCACCCAGCATCTGGCGACGTTGACCTCGAAGTAAACAAGAATCTAAAATTACGTAGTGGACCAGTGACTCGATGCTTAATATATTGTACTTTTGCTGTGTGGAAAGAGAACTTTTGAACTCACTGTATCTACCGTCTTGTACTGCCTCCGGAACCAAAAAGGACAAAAGTAGCCATCACGACTCTGTACTAGAAACAGAAGGGATGAACAAACCGATGTATTCAAGTGGCCGGCAACCGAAGCGGAGGGAGGGAAAAAGGGGAGGCCCACAAAGTATGTTGAGTCCGTCCCCTCAGTTACCTCGCTGTTGGTGTTGTGGCGAGGGCTTGCTGGCAGTACTCGTGGACCCAGTACTCCACAGAGCCGGCAGAGTCTACCCGAGTTGGGGAGAGTTTTAGTAACGTGAGTGACATTAGTGACGTGTGACAGTTACAGGTGTCCGCAGCTGTTAGTCTGGTACCCACAGGCTGACTTGACTTATCAAGGTGAGGACTCTTTCTTTTGGTGTTCCTAAATATATTTCCGCTACATTCGTTAAAAAGTAAGTTTTTCACTTTTCGGAGGTAGATCATCGCAGTGCCTTGTGGGATGATAGGATATGCAAACAATATTTCTAAAACTGATTTCAGTATTTGCTTTCGTTCAAAGATTTTTCAGCGTTACAACTTCTCTATGATAATTTGTGTATATGATTAGATCAGTGTTATAGATACGTACACCGACAACAGAATGAAGTTTCAAACTAATTTCATAGGTTTATGACATTTCCGTGATATTGCGATCAAAAGCTTATATTCAAAAGCTGCTGTTTGAAGTGATTGTATGTTTGTTAAGTGTGGTCGACCTGTTTACTAAAAAGTTTTGATAACAGCAGCTTCAAAAACTTCGCAGCCAACCAAACGACCTACGCTAGAGCGATAGTTGTAGGATTCCGAATATGACTGTCCGAATATGACTGACTTTCCTGGTGGCTGACTGTTTTCAGTTATAGGGATTATTGCGTAAGTTATTATGAACAATGCGTTTAAAGGCGTATCTTAGAAAGACATTGATATGCTCACGATTGTATGGTATTATCTGAAGTAGCAAAATGGCAGATTGCATGTAACAGACTTAATAGCCTCTATTTCAACAGATGATTGTACCACCCGAACGTCATTATCAATGACCACAGAATGATTTAAGTTATTGAGAGTAAGCACCTCCAACCACCCATCATAAGAAGCATAACAGGCGTTAGGTTGGTTTCCGTTCATGATGTTAATGGAAGGGTAAGGGAGATTAAGGGAAAGAAATGAGGGAGAGAGAATGTGGTATGGGAAATGCCGTAACACCAATGGATGAAAGACCTACGTATGTGTTTACGTTACGTCGAGTCGAGAGTGAAAAGCTTCTTTGTCTAGTGGTTATTGAATGATTTGTGTTTTCGAAAGAAGCCTTCAGTCTACTTCCTGGACGTTTAGTTAAGTAAGGCGCAAACTAGTCTCTTCATTCATAAGTGAGCGGATATACAAGTGCGAAGAGATCAACTCAGTGGGTGTGGTCACACTGACCTGTAAAACAAAAGCATCCTTGTCTAACTTCATCCTTGAAAACCGTCCTTACATAACGAGATCTGATGTAAATAAACGTAGTGTTGCCTTTTGGATTCAGTGAATTATATTAGATATACAAAGTATACTTAATGCAAACAGTTATAAAAACCGTATGTAACGTAAAGTGGTCGGCAAGGCTATCCCTCCACAGAGGCTTTAGGGTGTTGGCTATGATTTCCTCCAGTTTAGAAATACATCAACCATGTAGTGACCATTTTTCGAAGGATAATGCAGTCTTGATAGTGATCATTTTGATATGATTTTATGTTTAGTAGTTTTCTTGTATTTTACCTTTATTTTTCACCACAAATTTAAGTCTTGTTAATAGGCTTTCGTTTTCTTTTTCAGTGAATCGTGTCTCACCTGCAAGGATGTCTCTGTATTTTGGTTTGACGCCCTCGTGAGTATAACCTGATAATCATACATAGAATAGCTATATGATAAACAGTAGGCTAGATATTGCCAATGATCTAGCACGGGAATTAGAAATTTACGTAGGATTCATTTTGGTTGTCATTGATTTAATACTTTTCAGTAGAAAACTCGAACTAAACAAACTTTCAAACTGCTTATATTTTTTTTCTTATAGGCGGTATGATTGCCATTTGTAACTTTGCTACCTTGACCATTATATAGATAGTTATTCCCGTGTTGCAAACCACAATGTTTGAAATGTTGTATAGTTTGTGATGGAAGGTTGGGTCTACTTTAAATAAGGTTGAGGTGGGGGAGCGAGGCTAAGCCTACCTATGGGCCAGTGTTGCCAAGCCCTCACCTCTTGGCTGTTTGCCAGTATTAATATACCGCTAAACTGATGCTCACCATACGTTATCATACTATCTCAATATCATCATGATTCACCTCCATAAGTATATGCCATTATTGTTTTGCATGAATATCATTAGGAAATACATCTCCATATAAACATCTTCATGACGAACGACTGTCTGACGAATTTATCCTTCTTGTAATCGGTACAAATAAAGAATTACAATATGCGCTGATTTTTTTTTTCTATCCTTTGTTCACACGCGTCAAGTTCACTCACTGCTCATCTGGATTAATGATGGGAAGTCTAAAGCAGGTAACAATTAGTTAACTAGTAATAATCATAATGGCCCATTTATTTTCTGTTCTTGTTTGGAAATAACGTAATAGGGATGTGACTGAAGGCGGTTATTTGAAAAATATCCGCGAAAGATTCTTTTTTATCACAGGATCTGCAGTGGTGAAGTGAAAAGTCTATAGCCCCATGACACCTTATCTAGGGGCCCCTGCAACTTTAAGACTGCGCTACACTCAGTAGCAGGATGGACTTTGAAACACCGAAAATTCTTTGATGAGAGTGTAGGTCTGGGTCAAATGACTATGATACAGGAATCCAGCAGAATCTCAAAACGATTAAATGGCAAAGAAAACGAGATAGAAAAATTAAGTAAATTATTTCAACTTTGCTGACGCATGGTAACTTATAATCATCGTCGCCTTAATATCTACCTGTATCTTCGTGGCTTAGAAGAAAACTAAATTATGTCATTTAGTTTACCATCAGTGTCTGAGGCAAGAAATATGGTGTTTAGTCATTGTTGCTAGCGGGTCAGCAGACTTGCATTTGGTTGGCTGGCGTACGACCAACCACAACTATAGCCATCCGGTACTTGTGGTACACGCACAACTCGTGTGAATTGTACTTCTGCTTGACATCCACATCTCATTAAGCTAAAGAAGATGAAATATTACGTATAGAAAAAGTTGTGCTCTGTACCTTTACGTCCGCGAACGCTACACCGCAAGACATTAAAGAGCCACGGTAAATTTGGATGCATGGTAAGGTAGAGTATCATATATTTTGCATTTTATCATTTACAGCTTAATGTTTTGTGAATATAATACTCAGTGAAATTTATTCTCTAGCATTTGATACGTATCTTACTGATTTTTTTTTTACCATTTCATTAAGCATGTATGATAAATCGTGGCTAACTTGTGAACGCTCTGCACCAGTGTGTCAAATGGTATTACGTTGACATTGATTTCCGTTATTTTTTTCGTTATGACCATAATGTCTGCTTTTTCTTTATCCTCTAGAATAATTATCGAATTAATGCAAATGTCAGTTTTATGTGAATAAGATCAATTTTAAATCACCAAGTCCAACAGTGTGCTCGGAGAGTTTGAGCTCTCGCCATCTTGAAGCTCAGGGAAATTGAATGCATCAAAGTCAAACCAAACAACCTTACCTGACCCCCAGCCCCGGGGTGGAGGAGAGTTATGGACTCAATAATAAGGTAACGCAGTAGAAAATTAATAAGTATCAGAGCGTTTGACCTACCGATGCCAATATGTGTATCGACTTTGTTGGCAAAATAACAAACGAGGTTAATTTTGAGTCGGACTACATCATTTCCGATTCCTTGGTAAGTTACAACAATGCGTTTGATTCCATGGTGAATTGTGGGCTGAATTCCATGAGTTGATTATAGACGAAATTCTGTCATGTTAAATCCGAGGATTCGTCATGTGCCGGATTATACGTGGAGTTATATACGAGACCTCGGTAAGTCTTATGTTATTCAATAGTATGTCAAAATCCATGGTAACTGTGAGTATAGATATCATGATAATTTACTCATGACTCCATACTAATCTATGTATTACTTTCTAGGACAAGTTACGTCGCAGGTGCCTTGGTGAATTATGTACCAAGTTTCATAAACAAATTATGCATGAGATGCCATAGTGAATTATGTCGTAGAATCCATGGTAAGTTATGCACCAAATTTTGCTTAAATTACGTAATTTCATGATATGCTATGCACGAAGTTCCATGTTAAGTTATATGTAGAGTTAGCGGTGTAATAGCCGTTTAACATTCATTGACAAATTATGCACTAGATTAAGTGTGTTATAAACTCCATTATATGTGTACATGAACAGGGTAAGTTACATGAAAGATATTTGTGATTTCTAATACCGGATTCGCTCTGTTGCAGATTTAGTCATACATTCAGCTTTAAAATTTTGTCTCCATTTCTTTTTTCTATTTACGGTGGCATTTGCTATGTTACGCACATGATCACAAAGTTTATATATATATATATATATATATATATATATATATATATATATATATATATATATATATATATATATATAGGGGCAGGAAATCAAGACGGACGCACGGTTATCCAGTCTAGCAACGTGTTCAGTTCATGGTTAGACTATAATTAGCTCTGGTTAGAGTGAGCGATGTGCATATGCTCTCGTGTTGTTACTCCGACGATGGCTTTCATGCTCCTCACATAATGTGTATTACATTTTTATTTTATACTTTCTTCTTGTACCTAAATTTGCCCTTATAATTACGCTTTTCTTTATTTCTTCTTTTTTGTCGTCATATTTATAGCCTGTTATGTCACTGTGACAACATGCCTTAAGACACACACCCACCCACCTTAAAACAGTCCATTGACTGGCAACCAGACCACCTGGTTAACAGTTACACAGTCCACCTAATGATACCTCACCTTGTTACACCAGTCTACCTTTTACAAGACGCACGTTAAGGCAGGACATCGTGTTATGACGAGTAATTTACATATGACGAACCATCTGAGTATGGCAGTCGCACACGGGTATATATGAGTCCAGACGCCTCGGTATGACACAGCCCACCTGGTCACGGATCACATCCCAGACTTGTCATCACTTCACCTTGTCTTGACAGCTGTCTCGCAGAGATACTCCAGCCGCTTGCCTTATGTGGTGTGGACGATAGTAAACGTATACAGTAAGACAGCCCTCTGAATACCCACGAGAAGTAAACATGGTTAGGTCTTTGGAATATCGCCCGAAAAAGGCTCTGATTGGTGTATCATTTCGGTATATCTCAACCGGTATATATATATATATATATATATATATATATATATATATATATATATATATATATATTGGTTGAGATATACCAAATTGGGTATACCAAATCGATACACCAATCAGCCTTTTTCGGGCGATATTCCAAAGACCTAACCATGTTTACTCCTCGTGGGTATTCAAAGGGCTGTCTTACTGTATACGTTTATTATCGTCCATTGAAATATAGAGAAGTTAATGAAAGAGGGAAAAGAAAAGATAAGGGAAAGTATTTACGAATTTTAGAGGAAGAAAAAACCTATCTTTTAAGATGTGCCAGGTCAAAGTTGTTGGGAAAGATATGAGAGGGAGAGAGTGCCAAAAGTGCGAGGTGCGGAGAAAGAAACAGTTATCAAAACGACCCACCGTCATGTTGCCAACGGCCATACAGTGTGACACATGTGACGCAGCAGCTTGCCGAATATTGCTTGGTTTTGCTGTTGGCGGAGGCACACAAGCAGCCTGCTTTCGGGAGCAAAAACCAAAGTAAAATCTGTGTCCAGAAAGAGAAGCGCTTTTCGGCCAGTTCGAAAAGAGATCACGTGGAGGGGTATAGGTTTGGTGAGAGGAGGAGCATCAGCGGGTGAAGAAATGTTAGAGATATATTTTCACTATTCACAAAGATTTGTTACGTTGAGTTTATAAGTTGTTTTCCCACCTGTAGTATGTAGTACTCTAATGCCTGATGAATGTTCTCTTTACATGTTATGGTCGTGACTATAGGAATCAAGCACTTCTCCACCAGCTGAAGAGTGCCAGCTGCTGAGGTAGAATGTGACATCATCACAGTGCTACAGGCTGGGTCTGTCTGTCTGTCTGTCTCCTGTTTTTGTATCGTGATCGGGTGGCTTCACAGCGGCTGGGTCGAGGATCAAAGGCCCCCCAGTAGAGCCATTTTCGAGCCAGCTATGTATAACTATGTGTGCTGTGCGGGGACGGAGTTTTACGCTCGTGGGGCCCAGCCTCTTGAACCTTAGGTTTTTTTTTTTTTTTTGCTTTTGTATATTTTCTGCACTTGCTGCTTCCTCCGTTTCTTTTTTTTGTGTGTGTGTGTTACATGGTGTGAGTTTAATATTCGTGTTGCCCCGTCTCTTATATTGTATGTGTACTATGTCTTTATTCGTGCACACACACACACACACACACCAGAGTAATCCACGCAATTATTTCTCTACCAGTCTCGAAGGGGAAAGATGAACAGCTGGATTGGCTGTGGGCCGTCTGCCGCTCTCAGGATCCAACCTGGGCGGGCTCAAGCGTGAATCAATATATAAGGTCAGCAGAAGCGCATTTAAGGGGAGAAAAAACAGTTATTTATACATAGACTGTGGCTATCATTCAACCCAGTATTGAGTAATCATCGTATTTCTTTTACCCGAAATATAGCATCACCCTGGACGTAGATGTTGTGCTTCAGTTTGTGAACCATTAAAACCCTCGCGCTACGGTTGTGTTGGTTCGGGTGTAAATTCCGTTTTCATTTCTACTGGAAGTGTTCAGTTCATCGTTTGTTGATGGTGACGTCATACTTTTAAAGAGCATTCGTCATGGCTCTCCACCAATCGCGAGCTTGCAGTTATGACGTCGTGCAAAGCCATTGAAAATGTTATTTACCCCCAGCCAATCAGAGAACACATAAAATTCAAGGTGTGTCACTCCTAATCTCCTCTACTTTACGGGTTTTGTAAGATTTAGAGACATTTACTTAACTAAAGAAACATTTAATTGTTAGAAAATGAGTCGCAAATCATCAGTCGTATAACATATTCTTGGAAAATTATAATAATTTGAGGTAATGAAAATATTGCGGTGGGAAAATAAGTCTGGACCAGGTGGTGGTGTTGTTGGTGGCGTCATTGTGTGTTGCCATGAATAATATTTATGGTACAATATCAAGTAAAAACAACCCAAAATCTTATTCATGGACAGAAAAAGTACAGAGCATCTCAAACGTAAACCTCAATTCAATTGAAGCGTTGTTATTGAGTTTACGTCTTTGGATGGAAAAAGTATTTAATTTATGTAGCAGTTGTCACCTCACTCTTAGGGTGAGGAAGGTCTGGGAGAGCGAGCGGTTGCCTGTAGGGCGGGTGTCACGCAGGGCGGCAGTGCTTGTTCTCTGTGTGTGAGGTGAAGTGAGGAATAGGTTGGTAGAAATATTGAGGGCTCTTTATATCACATATTTTCCCTATTTGTGTTATACTGAACTTAGAGAAGTAGAGAGGAAAGTTCTAGGATAACTTTTGCGTTGACCCGTGATAATTTGGCCGTCTCTATCACGCCATAGGCGCATAACAATTTACTTCTGTAAGTGACACACAAGAGTTCAGAGTGTTCTCTACGAGCCATCCATTGTTGCATACGACTGCGTAGTTGCATGCAAGAAGAATTTTTGCGGCAACCGAGAGCTTGAACTGCAGATGCGAACCTTCAGAGAAAGCACCTGACAATCAGATCTTTTGAGTCCTGTTCTGATTGTAGGAATGTGGTACTGATGGATTGGTCTTGGTACAGGAAAAGTAGGAATGTGGGGTACTGATGGAATGGTCTTGGTACTGGAAAAGTAGGAATGTGTGGTGCTGATGGAATGGTCTTGGTACTGGAAAAGTAGGAATGTGTGGTGCTGATGGAATGGTCTTGGTACTGGAAAAGTAGGAATGTGTGGTGCTGATGGAATGGTCTTGGTACTGGAAAAGTAGGAATGTGTGGTGCTGATGGAATGGTCTTGGTACTGGAAAAGTAGGAATGTGTGGTGCTGATGGAATGGTCTTGGTACTGGAAAAGTAGGAATGTGTGGTGCTGATGGAATGGTCTTGGTACTGGAAAAGTAGGAATGTGTGGTGCTGATGGAATGGTCTTGGTACTGGAAAAGTAGGAATGTGTGGTGCTGATGGAATGGTCTTGGTACTGGAAAAGTTGATATCCCATATATTACCACACACTGAAACTCATGCCATTTGCTATAATGAAGTACAAGACTGCAGACATGAAATTTTAATGTGGGTGATGTTATATGACTGGAGGTTCATTTTAGATGCATGAGTAAGTCTTCATTCAGGACCTATTTTGAAGTAGACATAGCTAGCGGGAGGCACCATTCTTGAACTTTCCACCCGCTCAACGTTCCTCACCTGGACAGCAAAATGATTTCTTCATGGAGTCGTGTGTGCAAATGTATTTTTATGTTTTACCTTTGCTTTTTTATTGAATGATAATTGCCTGTATATTCTTCTTGGGTTACTTCAGTTTAACGCGTAACTGTTTAGTAGACAGTAAATTACATTGTCAGATCCATTGGAAATTTTGGCTTATTTTTACAAATACTGAGGAACAAAGCACACATGAGGGGGGAGGGGGTTGTTATTCCACGTGTGGCGGGGTGGCAATGGGAATAAATAAAGGCAGACAGTATGAATTATGTACATGTGTATATATGTATGTCTGTGTGTGTATATATATGTGCACATTGAGATGTATAGGTATGTATATTTGCGTGTGTGGACGTGTATGTATATACATGTGTATGTGGGTGGGTCGGGCCATTCTTTCGTCTGTTTCCATGCGCTACCTCGCTAACGCGGGAGACAGCGACAAAGCAAAGTAATAATAATAGTAATATATTCCTGGGGATGGTGGAGAAAGAAAGCTGTTCACGTATCCCCTGCGTGTCGTAGAAGGCGACTAAGAATGGCGGGAGCGAACGGCAAGAAACCTTCCAAGGAACAGAGCAAGGAGCCAAGTGAGGAATTTTCCCTCAAAGGTTCTGTCATCTGTTCTTGACGCTTCTTCACTCACGCGTGAAATGGCGAACATGTATAAGAAAATGTATTATTTGTAAGCATTGTTACTTTATGTGTTCATACTTTGGCTTATATGATTTATAGGTATGTCTTGAAATACTGGATAAATTCGGAAAGATCCAGAAATCCTGTAAAGGGCGTCGTTATTATGCCGACTATTTGGCACTGGATCAAATACTAGTTCGCCTACTATTATAAATTTCATTGGTCCTTTTTTTTTCTACTGGATCTATCGAGTATGCATAGAAATAATCACTGTTCATCGAAGCAGGGGAGAATGCGTTGTGTGTACCATCAAACCAGCTTCTGAAGTTTCTCACTCGAATCTGGCACAAGCGCTGCAATGATCAGCAAATATCGATTAACTCGCACCACTCACCTGTCAAGCGGACTGTATATCTGCCCCTCTTTCCGAGACCCTTGCATTCACCTCCCTCACCGCCCCATCCGTAAACTGATTAAACAGCCATGGTGACATCACACACCCCTGCTGCAGCCCACCTTCACCTGGACTCGCTAACCTGTCTACTCGAACACAAAACTTACACTCTTGATGAATAAAACTTTTACTAATACCTTTCCTCCCCCACCATAAATAAGACTTTTACCAATACCTTTCCTCCCGCACCATATATTTTCAACACCAGCTACAGAGTATCTCTCAATTCCCAGCATAGTCTTTCTTCAGATCCTTTAGTACTTCATAACAAATACTTCACTTTCTCTGTTTTTCACATTCGTCAAGGCCAACACCTGATCCACACACCGTCTTCCACTCCTGATACCACATTGTTCCTTCCCAGTCTGATGCTCTGTACATGCCTTCACCCTCTCAGTCACTACCCTCCAGTACAACTTACCAAGTGCACAACATACCAATACCTCTTAATTCGAACATAAACCTTTGTCCCTCTTGTCTTTGTACAACAGCACTATTCATGCATTTCGGCAATCCTGGGCCACCTCACCGTGAACCATAAATACACTGAAAATCCTAACTAACTAGTTGATAAGACATCCCATTTCTTAAGAAAATCGACCGCAATTCGAACCGTTACTCGAGCCGCCGTGCCTTATACCTTATTTCATCTAGCTTGTAGTGACCAGTAAATTCCTGTACTGCCAAGGAAAGGATAACTGGCAATGACATCAGAATATCAGCTCCCCAGAACACTGAACTCACACGGGTATGGTGTATCAATGGCCCTACGAACGCTGTTGGGACTTTCTATTTATACGTATTTATATTTTTAGTGACGTAGCGCCGTGCCTCGTCACGTTGTCGCTGGCCAACAGAATTTTGTGCCGAATCTCCGAGAGAATGGTTTTAAGTTCAGGTTTCGCAGAGTTACAGTTGCGTGGGTTTTTTTTTTTATTGTTAACTAATGTATTCATTGTTTCGTGACTGTGATGACTGGAAAATGCCGAGTTTACTTGGGTACTGACATCGCTCTCACACGACCGCAACATGTGTGTACTGTTCGTAGCCTAACGGGTATGAGTATGGGACATCTTAAAGCATTTGAGTATTGATTTATTCCACGCCCCAGTACTCGACAGCTAGAAGTCACCACCGTGAGAGACAGTTTGTCACTCGTAGAACGACTCTTTGACATTCTCATAACTGCTAACTGGAACCCTCCTCCACGAATTTAACGACCGGCAATTATACTGTCGCAAGACATGCACTCGCTCTGGTGTCACCTCCCGGACTGGTAACGTTGTACTCCCTGCCACCCCTCAGTGTCTACCCCGCGGGCACAGCTTGGCAAGTCTGGTTCTCCCCCTCCTCCCCTTCTCCTCCCCTCTCGCCTTCAACTATGTACGTTAGGTTCCTCGCTTTCCTCTGTGGGTTACTACCCTTGTAGTGAGCTGGCAGCTCAGTCCTCATCCTTGTTTGCGTGACAGTCACCCTCACACAGCTTGGCCCTCTGATCTCTTCATTATTCCACCTATGGTTGCGAAAGCTTGTCATTCTGGTCCCTACCTTTCCTCAGAATGTTTTTTTCATCAAGCGCTCAGTAATGTGGACGTTCGACTATATATATATATATATATATATATATATATATATATATATATATATATATATATATATATATATATATATATATCGTCTACTAACCGTGACAGTCATGCTGTTTGTGTGACAGTCAGAACTCACAGTCCTCATGCCACAAGTGGTTTGATTCAGCAGTTGTGAACCGTGTGAGTCATTGGTATAATACCAACCCAATTCTGGCCGTAGTTTGCACGGGAGTGTGAGTGAGGAGAGATTGAGACACGATGAAGTGGCGTCTCTTGCTTGGTCGCGTGAGGGCGAACCGCTCTGAGGACGTGGGCGAGTGAGGGTGAACAGTTCTACGGACGTTGGGAGGCTGTTGTGGTGAAATATGATTTGATCTCCGTGGGACGGCTGTGTTACAGCACCACTTTACTCGAGCGTCACTATCTCAGATTTATTAGATCTGACCTGGCCCGTGGTTCAAGGACGCTTAAGTCTGCTGTAGACAGCTTCTAGGCATGGTTTAAGTTTTCTACCTTTAACGTAAGCTAAGGATTCAGGTTTCATAACCTCCATCTGTAGAAAGCCATGTTAAACTCAGCAGGAGGATGGATGTGCTGGAAAGGAGATGTTTGAGGACAATGTGTGGTGTGAGGTGGTTTGATCGAGTAGTAACGTAAGGGTAAGAGAGATGTGTGGAAATAAAAAGAGCGTGGTTGAGAGAGCAGAAGAGGGTGTTTTGAAGTGGTTTGGGCACATGGAGAGAATGAGTGAGGAAAGATTGACCAAGAGGATATATGTGTCGGAGGTGGAGGGAACGAGGAGAAGAGGGAGACCAAATTGGAGGTGGAAAGATGGAGTGAAAAAGATTTTGTGTGATCGGGGCCTGAACATGCAGGAGGGTGAAAGGAGGGCAAGGAATAGAGTGAATTGGAGCGATGTGGTATACCGGGGTTGACGTGCTGTCAGTGGATTGAATCAAGGCATGTGAAGCGTCTGGGGTAAACCATGGAAAGCTGTGTAGCTATGTATATTTGCGTGTGTGGACGTATGTATATACATGTGTATGGGGGTGGGTTGGGCCATTTCTTTCGTCTGTTTCCTTGCGCTACCTCGCAAACGCGGGAGACAGCGACAAAGTATAAGAAAAAAAAAAAAAAATATATATATATATATATATATATATATATATATATATATATATATATTTGTGTGTGTGTGTGTGTGTGTGTGTGTGTATACAAACGGTGGCAGTACTGCAGAGGATGTCAACTGCAGACTTCTTACGAGTTTATCAGCGTCTGGGTACTGTCTACCGGGATACATGAATGGCTGTGTATTCTTGACATCTACGTATGATGCCTGTGTGGTCTCTTGACAAACAAACGGGCCTCTACTTCTAAAACAATTTTAGGCGTTATTATTATTATTATCATTATTATTATTATTATTATTATTATCATTATTATTATTATCATTATTATTATTATCATTATTATTATTATTATTATTATTATTATTATTATTATTATTATTTGATTTCAGTGCCTCTGATTTTGAACACACACACATGGGATGAAGTAAACTTTGGGGCCGTTCACATTTCACTAACAACATTTATACGAGCGTACGATCCTTATCTTATGGGAGGGGAGGAGGGCTTGGTGGAGTGAATACTTGATGGGGGTCTACTACCCCAGCAGTCCAAGGTGCTGGGTAGGAGTGGTAGTCGACCAGGTTATTGGTAGCCTCGACTTGCAGGCTAACAGAGCCTCCGCAGCCAGGCTGGTTTGGTAGACCCCGTAGATACTTGTCCAGGGCATTTCAGTTTTTCCACTGTGCATCCTGTGGTGTTTCTGATGATTGCAGTCAAGGCGTTGAAAAAGAGTTTATGGTCCCGGACGTATAACGTATTCTCCCCTTTTTTAATGCATTACCGCAACTTTGGAATGCAGAGGTAATATTTTACACAGTCTTCCATGCTTGTCCCTGCCGGTAAGAATGGATGCTTTCAAGGATTTTTTGGGTATAGATGATGATATACCTCTTCCCTCTACGCGTCAGGGATTCCAGCCTGTCACTATATGATATTTCAATCACTTACAAGTAAATTTCACTTCATACTTTCCCGCGTAATTTGTGATTATATATTTTTCCTTGTATATTTTTTTTTCGGGTGTGGGAGGGGGTCGTGGAAAATTGTACGACTTGCACACTTATGAAATGCTGATTTCTATCAATTACTTTCAGTTCATTTTGATTTATAGGTAGTGTAATGCCTCATAAGGAGAGAGAATGTTTTCTTAATCAGAATGCTTTAATTTTAATTTTCCCAAATGTTCACAAAATTTTGTAATACTCTTCATTATCCACTTTGAAGTTAAAGAGTGGCTGGACGAAATTGATTTTACATATTTAACTCTGACTTGCATGGGAACTGGAAATTGCATTTATTCTGGAGAATCGGGGAGTCTCCTCTGTTCCACAGAAAACGATTCTCTTGGCTGTGATCCGTCCCCTAGTGGCAGTGATGTCGTCATGAATGATTATATAAGAAACTGTGTTATTCACTGGAATAGTTACTGAGACGCAGGGGAAGATGGTACTTGGTACGACACTAAATTAAACTGCGTTGATGCGTGGTGATGCATGGATAAGGCAGAATAACAAGAATATTATTTCCGATCAGGTGTTTTGAACAGATTTCTGCGCTCATTGTTTTATCTACTGTATGTATTATTTTCTCACCACCTCACTACACCGGTCAAAGTTATCATAGAAGACGGTGATTATTATTTTTTAGATTTATCGTATTTACAACGAACATTCAATGGACATCGTAGGGTATCATATTAATCAAATAATTTAATCATCCTTTAATGAACACCTTTATTAAGGGATATTAAACATGCCTGATAGGGTTAATTAGATACGTAATGAGGACAGTGTTCTCATGGGAGGTTAAAAGTGGGAACTTTATTATCACTGGGGCTTGAATTATATTCCCAAGTGGCTAATTTATGTTATTTATCGGCAATGAAATCTGCATCAAGGGTACCTTCTCAATTGCAAGCGATCAAAGAAAATGGAATCTTCGAAGGGTTAACTATTGAGATGGACCCCTCTCACTCCCTGCATGTCGTAAACTTGTGGATCAATAGATAGTCCGTCCTTGGCGCCACTAACGATCTCGTCTCGACCCAGACTACCGCAGTTTCCACAACCTTCTCCTCCTACTCCAACCCCCAAAACCTCCCTCCGGTGTTCACCTTGACGGTGATTGATGACTTCAAACATTTTGATCATCCTGCCCGATTTGGTTGCCACATGACACTGATCTCCAGTTAGGTTATTTGATATGGTTTTACATCGATCATAATATTAGAATAATTTTCCATGCTGAAACACCTTTTCACTACTTATCTTTTGTTAATTTGCATGCAATTTGATTGACCCATGAATTATTATTATTATTATTATTATTATTGTTATTATTATTATTATTATTAGTATTATTATTATTATTATTATTATTCAACAGTCATTATGTTGCAAGGTAATTAGGATGTTCTTTCTTTAAGGTAATGACAGGATCTGTATAGCGAGAGAAGTGCCTTGTCTCACATGATGCCCACAGATTTTATTAGTTTGAAATCTGTTTTAGATTTTTTAAAATCCTCATTTGCCACAGGGCCGTTGATTTTGTCAATGTGTATATTAAAGTGTTTTCTGTATTTGATTATTCTGTTGTGATATTGTTCATATGGTGCATGGATTATAGCAGTGTATCATTGTGCTGTATTTATATAATGATTGATGCTTGTTCTCTCCTGTATTTACTTGTATTGATTTTTTTTTTCCGGGAGGCTTGACTAACACACCCACAAGTGCCTCTGTGTTCGAGACTGTGAACTTTCAAACATTTTTAACGGAAACTGATATATACTGTTTTACCAGTTGACTTGTGCCTTACATTAGTCCTTACGTAAGCTGGAGCACTCCGGATAGTGACGCATTGTCGTATAAACAACGCAGTCTTGAACATTTTTCGCTCATGGGCAAGATCAAGGGAACGTAGTTATAGACTAGGCCAACCCAATGGTTATAAATATTGCTCAACACACGAAGGTGCTGCAAGATGTTGTTGATTAACATCCGTCATGCCTGAGTCATTGTCCTGGGTTAGATTATTCGAGAACTCTGAAGGTCATGACCTAGTGTATCATTGTTTACTATAATCTCCCTAAAGCCACAATTTTAAGCATTTAGGACGGTAGGCTAGTTTTTTTTTTTAGGGGGGATTACCTGAGGAATTTCCGTTCACATGTAAATTCTACCCATTGTTTCAGATTTTAGTTTTGGTTTAGAGTAATCCCAGCCAGTGACAAGGAAAAGATTCTCCGAAATTCAAAACGAGACCATGAAGTCATTTCCGCCCTTAGACGAAAAATATGTGAAAAAAAGACATCTTGGAAGTTAGGGTTGGGAGGACTGAGACGCAGCCGACCCACGCATGCTTGGCCTTTCGGCTGCTGGTATTCCGTATGAACTGCCAGCAGGTCGCCAAGGTGAACAGCGCACTCTGGGATCAGGGACCAGCGGGTGTGTGTGTGTGTGTGTAGTGTAGTGTACAAACGGACGCCAGTAGTGTAAAAAGATGCAGGTCGCGTATGGCATACATTAGTTTTTCTTCTTTACGTTTTGGAAACTCTTGATTTTTAACCTTTTCCCCGTGGGACATTGATGTTCTCGTCAAAATTGCATCGCATTTGATGACTACAAACATGTTTTTTTACATGTGTATAACATTAGTCATATCGACTGAAAATTTAATATCTTAGCATGAAGCTTGTTACTCCAGAGCTAACGAACTCGCTGGAGTTTGACAGTCTCACACACAGCCTGCATTTGGGTTGGCAAATGTGTCACAAGCTTCCAAGTTTTATCGTGAGATGTCAGTTGTTGTTATACTTTGATACAGAAATGTTATCATACGCCAGAACACATCTGGGATCATGGTATTTATTATGCTATGCCACCAGGTGCCGCCAATGACGTAGATATCGGTGTCTTTCCTTGACGTTTGTTTACCACAGTCTAGCATGATTCTCTGGTCATGTTGGCGGTGCTGTTGTGGCATGAAAGTTGTTCCTGCTGATATGTTAAGCAGTCAAGACTGGAAAGAAAAAAAAAAACTTGACTTACCCCAAGGATGTCACTGCATACACCCTAAGCTTATATGCTTCTCGCTTCTGCCCCTCCCTTCACCCCACACCTTCGATCTCCCTCCCTCCCACCCACCCACCGAGTAAGTTCTCCCACCCGACCTTTTCCCCCCCACCCACCTCCTCCTCCTCCTTCCTGCTGCATAATGCAGCCCCTGTCATCAGATATTCTGGTCTGGCCGCGGAAGAGAAGGTAAGCGTAACCAAACGGCACGTGGCGGGTAGATTTACTGAGGTTTAGGCTAGGCTACGCTGCTTGCCTCTGCTAAGCCCCTCGGATGTGTCAGGTTCTTGCGCTGTTGCTTGGTGATGATGTGTGTGTGTGTGTGTGTGTGTGGGTTTTGCAAATTGAATGTGTTTAAAACACTTTTGAGATTTAACCGCTGGTCTTACCTTAGGCAAAATTTCGTAGGTATTCTGATAGTGAAAATGTGTGTGTGTGTGTGTGTGTGTGTGTGTGTGTGTGTGTACTATGACGGTACATAATTTCGTTATCCATAATTGCCTCAGGACCCCTTAAAAGACCTAGAATTTCTCTAGGGTCCCCTTTCCAGTTGCTCTAGCAGCTCTAAGGCTGAGGTGCTTTCAGTAGCAGGGAAATGATGGACACAGCCTAGCCAAAGTTGATTTTTCACTCGCGGTATAACCTCATGATTGTATATATCATGAGGTAACACCTCATGATATATACAATGTTAAGAGACCACGGCAAGATGAGTGTAAACCTTTCTCACCGTAACATAAATAGCCGTAACCAAAAAAGAATTAATCATCTCAGAGAGAGAGAGAGAGAGAGAGAGAGAGAGAGAGAGAGAGAGAGTTGTAAACTCACAGAACAAGCTAAGCGAAAGAACAAATTAACGTAACTAACACGAAAATTCCTCATATGATAATAATACAGGGATGATACCGAGGGTCGGGGACCATGAATGTAAAGCTCCCTCCCCTCCCTCACCAGTAGGTAATAAGAGACACGACCTACTTTCAAGTGATTATAGGACTGCAAAGCGAACTCCCTCCCGTACTGTACAAAGAGGGATTGACAAATAGGTAATTAAACTCGCTCTCGGGCGCGCATCCCTTTTTTCGAAGTGGTAGTCGTGAGTGAAATACAGGGACAAAAATTCCGTAAAAGATAATGAGGTTCATTTAATAATTATAAAAGGGTTTCTGTGTATGGTAGAGGGCGTGGCATATATTTTAAAGAGGGAATGGTGCATGTATGTTAGAGGTAGTGCGTGTGGTGCTTGTGTTAAAAGTGGTAGTAGTGCATGTTGTATATTAAAGAGGGAGTGGGCACGCTTGCACACGTTAAAGTGGGAGTAGTGCTTGTTGTATAGTAGAGGTTGTGGACCTAGTGTATTAAAGAGGTGGTGGTCGTGTTTTGTGCTGAAGGGGGGTAGTGGGCGTGTCGAAACAAAGTGGCAGAGGGCGTGGTGTATGTGTTGAAGTGGTAATGGGCGTGCTGTAAGTATTAGAATGGTGGTGGGTGTGTTGTATTAAATTGTTAGTGGGGTGTGGTGTATACGTCAACGTGATCATGTGTGTGATACATGTGTTAAAGCGGTAGTGAGGGCGTGTTGTGTGTATTTGGTAAGGGCGTGGTGGCCGTAGAGTCTGGGCGTGGTAGTAGAGTGGGCGTGGTTACGAGGGAGGGAGTGGGTGTGGCCTACCCTCTCGGTAGCTTCTGCCTTACCCTTTAATGACATCTCGTATGTCATACTTTCACTGTTTTAGATATATTTGGTGTAATTCACCTATGTGTATGTGTGTGTGTGTGTGTGTGTGTGTGTGTGTGTGAATATTGTATAGCTGTGTGTATGTGTGTGTGTGTGTGTGTGTGTGTTTGTGAATATTGTATAGCTGTGTGTAAAAGACATTGTCATAAGTGGACCCAGATAATGAAGCATCAACGTGAATCCTATGCTCACCAAGCTACTCTTATGCATAGGGTGTAGTTTTACGTAAATATATTGCTGGATGAGTCTTATGGAGAGACTTCGTAACTCAAGGTGTCCGTTGCCTGAAAGTCTATGGCTAAAGCGAAGTTCTGGCAAAGTCATCTGGCGAGACGTCTTCACTGCGTGAGCCATCGTGACGCGCCCGTTTGGACAGGTGCAGCTTTGCCAGTGGAAAGAGAACCTGAAATCGTAACATAATGCGAGATTCAAGATGAAGAACATTATGACAGCTAGATTTAGGTGTGAGGATATATATTTAAGTATATGTAAAGTTTAAATGGCTTGCAAGCGTTTCCTGTCATTGGTGGAGACCGATTTTCTTTCATGTGTTTGGTGCATCGCTGGTAGTACGAAGTGACGTCACGGCCCAGTCGAGCCGGCCACCTCAGCTGAGCTGGTTGTGTCTTAGTCTCTGGTGTGTGTCAGTCGAATTACTCCACTTTTTTATAAGTTTGTCAATATAATCTAACCGAAAGTTGTATGTAAGTGACATAGAGTCACAGCAGAACCTGTCGCCAACGTATAGTGAGCATGACAATTGTGTCTGGTGCGTCAAATTGTGATGTTCCAGGCTCATTTAACTGAAACTTCCTGGAGGTCGCCAGCCTCGTGTCCTGGAGCTTGTAAATCCAGAGTAACCCGCTTGTTTTGATGCATAAGGTGACGCCTCAGGCCACCAGTACTCCCCTTGAGTTGGTACTGTGGGTTTATCCGTTACCTCTAAACAGCCTCAAGAGTGTGAAGAAAAACTCCTTTGAGGACTAATTCAGAGGCCTGAATTGGATTTAGTAGAGAAGTGATCTAAGGCCGTAAGATTTAAAAGGCCTGGAAACGTGTGTGTTGGAGTGGTTGGCGATTAAGGCTGATTACCACAAGCGTACCCTAGCAACACTTTGCAACGCTCTTCAACCCGCTTGTTGTACATCATCAACCCGCTTGATGTACATCATTGAGTCCTCACGTTGGGCCGCCACCAGCGAATAGCGAGCGATGAGACCTGTTTTAATTTGGTATTGAATGAGAGCTTTATTTTGGACGGTTTAATACTATTTATGCTTCAGGAAGGGTATCGGATCTGGTGATGTTGATGGTAAAGTAGAATTTAATGTTTTTGTTACATTCCTCAATTTGCTTGCATGTTAAGGATGAAAGTATCTGGAAATATTGCATGCAATACCACCATTGTTACTTGAAGTATAACGGTCATATAGTCAGATCTTCAGTCCAACTTGTATGAAAATGTGATTAATCATATGATATTTGACACATCAGATTATGCATTAGATTGTCTTATGAATGTTACAGGTTACAGATTTATACACTGATTTCAACGTGAACAAAGATGAAATTACTAACTCGTGTGTCTTGATTACAACTTCTGCAGTCACTGCTGCATTTGGGTCAATACTCTGCTGCTCGTCTTCTTGGTATCACGATCCATGACGTGACTGTGGAAATAACGATGCATCGATGCATTCGCATTCGGAAGACGTAGCTGAGTAAATAGGAGAATTGTTTTCCTGAAATTTTGATAGGAGGGCGGGACATCGTAACACACTGGCTTGAGCTAGGCTGCGTGGCGAAATGAACAAATGCACACATTCTTACTTGCACCCCACCATTCATTATTCGCACGATGCCTACATTCATATCAGGTTCTCCAACCTTAAACGCTACGAAATTGATTGGGGGTGTGTTGGGCGTCAAGCGGTCAGTATGGATCAGATGGTTGACCAGGTCAGGCAAGGCTATCGACTTGTCTAACATGAGTCTCCATATTAAGCTCTGCAGTGTCGTGTGCGGTCAGTGACCTGAGAGAGTTGTGGCGTTGAACAAAGGTACTTGATGCCTGAAACCGGAGTGCACCTACGTCTTTAGCGAGTTAAAAATGTCAAATAAGGATGAGTAACCACAGTAAAGCGTTATAACTGCTAATCATTTAGAAATCTTACTTAAAGTACACTATCTAAAGGGGCACGTACCGACAGCCCCATGACGCTTACAATGGAAACCCACCGAGCTACTCGGAGTCGCCAAAGTCTGAGTTCATCACTTTTCACTAGAATGAAATTTTTAACTTTGGCTCACTGATCAGAATCTCACTCGGAATGTATCCGCAGCTGCCACACGCCCGCCGGCGCGCCGGTGTCGTACAGAGAAGGAGCATCCAGCCTACGAGTCGTGAAGACAGGGTCTCGCACCTTATTGTGAAACATGAGTGCATTGTACTTCCGATGTATCGTCCTTCCGAAAAATACAATATGGTGCCAAGCGTAAGATTAAGGGAAAACATACCCATGCAGATTCGAAATGTTTACTTGATTATTGGCTATTTTGCCTAATTATAGGCTATTTTTTTCGTTTTGTTTACTTCTTTTTAGAACGATGCTTCGGAGTATAGTTAACCCCTCGCGACCTGTTGTACACTGTGGCGTTGCTGGCAACTTCCTGATGGTTTGTGGACGCTGTTGAAGAGTAGAGCAAGAGCAGACAGATCACTTACTCGCATATGTGAGCGAAGCACTAACAGAAATCGTCAGGTTAACTGTTATGCCTAGAGAGAAATCATTTTTCTCTCTCTGACGATCTCGAATCTTACGAGAACTGCTCAGCAGAAGCCAGTTGATAATATAGTTTACCTCTACGAAAGGTGTCGTCCTTTTATTTTCCCAATTCTAGGTAGGTGTCTGGGTTCAAATACTCGAGAGAATCTTGACCCTGACGGTAAGTGACCTTGGTAACACAAGGCAGGAAGCGAGATAAAGCTCGACCCGTCCTCCGAACTGACAGCGACTGATTATATACATGCTGTACTTGCACGGTTGCTAGGACAGGTGGAGTTGCCTGTCAGTGGGTAGCTTGGAGAGAGAAGAGATTCTATTGGCTGTGCGTTGTTACGTTTTTAAAGATCCTGTTGGCTGTTCGTTGTTACTCACCGTTGACAAGGGTTATGGCTGTTAACGTTATACGAATAGCAGATGTAAGTGCTATGCAGATCCAACTCTGTCCCGCCAAGGTTGTAGCTGTTGGTTATATAAGTGTTTGGTAAGATGGCAGTGGTATATAAACTACAACATAATGGTCATTATGACACCTGCTATAATAGCGAATTAGTCAGCACCCTATCATCATGTACACAATTTATTATTATTATTGTTATTATTATTATTATTATTATTGTTACTATTATTATTATTATTATTATTATTATTATTATTATTATTATTATTAAATCGTAGGACCCCTTAAACGAAGAGGCCATGCAGCTTTAACTCTAGAACCCCTTATCCAGAGGGTCATTCATCTTCAGGCCTGAGTTGCACCTTATGTATATGTATATATATTTATTATGTAACACCAGGACCCCTTTCAGGAGGGCCCCTGCAGCTTTAAGGTTGCTCCTTATGCAGTAAGGTCGTCTTCAATTGCCTCGCCAAAGTGACTTCACTCGCGGTGTTACCATAGGTAGGCGGAGTCCGGTAACATCTACATTTTCATTATATATATTTTCTTTTTCTTTCGAACTATTCGCCATTTCCCGCGTTAGCGAGGTAGCGTTAAGAACAGAGGACTGGGCCTTTGAGGGAATATCCTCACCTGGCCCCTTCTCTGTTCCTTCTTTTGGAAAATTAAAAACAAAACGAGAGGAAAGGATTTCCATCCCTTGAGATCGTATTGTGACCATTCTTACAATTTCCTACCGACAAGAGAATGTTTTTGGATTGGGGTTCTTTCGCTGCTGAATGTAACTATATCCTTCCTTAATCCACAGTGCTGCAAAATTTCTTACTAAGTTCAGTGGGAGAAAAAGAACAAGTGTTGAAAGATAGAGTGAGGAATCCCAGGTGATGGATGTGGATTTGGATTATTTTGGCGTTAGACTAAATAAGGTGAGAGGCTGAAGAAAGATAATTTGAGGTGAGAAGAAAGAGAGAAGGCGGTGGAGACGGAACATTGAGGTCCACCACTGAAACAAGGGAGATGTTGCTTAAGCGTTCACTGTGATGTGAGGATTAGAAAGAGATCAAAGAGAAAAGCAGAAGAGACTAAAGGATGAAGATAAGAAATGAAAGACGTACACCATAAGCTGTCAAAAAAGCATTGCAGTTGTCGGCGACTTCGTCCAGAGATTCACGAAAATTCGTGAGACAAGGAGGATGTGAATCATAGGAGAGAGCGGTTTTGATGTGTCATGTAGACTTAAGACACCAGTAGTAACGAAGGTGTCGGCTGTTGTATTACGCTCAGTGTGTATCAATTGCGCAATGAGGCCACTAGATCATGACGTCACGACGCAGGAAAGAGATGAATTAATTCGTACCGCTTTGTAACGCATCTACGAACAGTTTATACTTTCCTTCTTGGAACGTAAGTAGTATTGTGTTCGACAGTAACACCTTTGAGTGTGTTGAATATCGTGTAGACGCGTTTAGTAGTCAAATGCGAAATAGAATGAGTCATTTAATTTTGCTCATTTTTGTGTTTTCATGGATAAGGTTGTTCAGTCGAGAGCGACTGTGTGGTTATGTGGTGCCGTGAGAGGCCATGCTCGCTTACCACATAGGTCTGCGGTGCCGGACCCCACCCACACACACACACACCCACTAACTTGTTCGTTGTCACGAAAACATTTTACACATATTTCTCGCCTAACTAGTTTCCTCTCCTTCATGATCTTAAACATTCCCTAATATTTTTCCTCTCTTTTTATCAGGAATCTTCAGGTAAACCAAGTCAGTCATATATACACAGAAGTTAATAGTTTATGCGGGTTGTTCTGACTATCACTTTGTTTTGTCAAGTGATCTGTAATTAGGACTCTACAAATTCCATACACATCAGATCAAATCTATTTCCGTTAAAACTCAGTAGGTCGGACACTCTTTGCATTAAAAAAAAAGAAAACCTAGAGACGAATTTTGTATTAAGTCAGTTTTTAGGAATTTGTATTGTTTACATATACCTTGAAGTTACAACAAACGAGCTTCGTAAAACCAGGAATCGTTCCGGGCGATTGCCTTCAAAGACGATGTTTGGACACACTTGGCGCGCGCGCATCCACCCACACACACACACACACGGGCTTCCGTGGTGTACTGTTTAGTCTCACAGACTATGATTCACGCACGGGTCCACCTGGGTTTTAATCCTGGGCGTGACAGTATCGGCCCACAGGTAACTAAGGTTTTCATCTTCCCCTCGGTGCTGGTCGATTAATTGGCTTGGGCTAGTGTGTGTGTGTCTGTGTACATGGAAACTATGTTTGGAAAAACATACACACATGGAAACCACGTGTGGGAAGCACATGGAGACTACGTACGGAAAAAGATACACGCATGGAAACTATATGTGGGAAAAACACACATAAACCATATGTGGGAAAACATACACACATAGATAACGTATGAGAAAAGATATGCACATGGAAACCATGTGTGGGAAGACGTACACTCATGGAAACAATGTGTTTGGAAAAATATACATGCAAGGAAACGCATTTATCAACACACCCACACAGGTAGCGAACCTAAGTAAAGTATCCAACAGCACGCACACCTAACACGCACACACAAACATACACAAAAGGACATGCATACATACGTGAGAAAACACGTACATATAAAACGACCTCGTGTGGAACACGTGCGTAACTTTTTTTTTCCACACACAGAAACAGAGGCTAGGTCCACTTGCGGACATGCGCACACGATGATACACACAGATGATGCCACACGGGTGTGTAAGACAACGCTTCCTAGATGCCTTGACAGATAATCAATAGATGGTGGGGTCCCACAGGTAGAAACTCTCCCCCCGGACTGTAAGAATAGGTAGAGTACGATATTGTTCATGGAGGCAGACTTTAATTTTTCGCTACTTTAATCGCAATTGAAGCTGTTTTTATAATTCTTATTTAAGAAATATGGAAATGCCGTTGATTTTGTATAGATTTTTCATAAATTTTCGTTCGTACGTATTAGAAGAATTAGTTCCAGTTTATGGAAGTTTTTATTGAAATCCTGGACTGTTCAAACGACTAAATCCACTCTGAAGAGTAACAGATGATGGTCAACTTTTTTGTTTCACCCTATTGTTTCATGTTGACGCATATAGAGTCAACGCCGCCAGCCAGCCTCTTCTTCAGTTACATCTCTGTAGTAATGAGAGAAGTGGAAACCCAATGGCGTATTGTTACACTCGGAACAGTTGGCCAGCCTGCAGCAAAAATCGTCGATTGGCGGAATTAATTCCTGCGTTCACGTGTATTTAGGCATTGATAATTGATTTAAATATCATCTGATTCTTGGGGATGTTTTGATTATTCGAGCCAAGGTTCATTGTGTATCTCATAGTTGATGGAACTTGGTCGGAACGTTTGACATCGTTTGTTGATATATACCAACCTCAAGTCGCGCGTATTATTCTCTGGTGAAGTGTCTGGTGTCAGAGATGGCAAGGGCAGGATATGGACATAGCAGGGGAACTGATGTATGTCGGATGACGGTCCAGAATCGTCCCCAGATATCCTGGTATGGATGGGAGACCTGTTCCCTCGCCCGAAGCCAGGGGTCTGCTCCTGACTCATCAGTGTTGCCATACGCAGAGGTACAGGGATCTGCATCGCGGATTGCGCTATAAGATTCGCATGGTCTGGTCCGGTTGTCTGGTGGATATTATTATTTTAGTGACTGAGGATACGGATAGTGACGCATATCTGTGGACTGTGTTTTTGTGAAAGTATGTTGGTCGAGCGAGTTGTTTGGTGATTGTGAAGTTGTCAATATTCGTGGAGGATGATGACTGGTAGTATTTACTGATTACATATGAATGTGATGAGAGGCTGAAGTTGCATTTATGCTATATATATATATATATATATATATATATATATATATATATATATATATATATATATATATATTGGTGCGAATATATTCTTCGTTAATATTTTCTCACACCAGTAATTTTCTTACGATGTGAACCATTTGCATTATGATCAGTAATCTAAGAACCTTAGATTTTTGTATTGAATTTAGTGAGTGTTATTAGGTGAATTCCAATGTGTTTATCAGGGTAATAATAAAACCTTGGTAAAATCGTCTCCTAATGATGGAAAGTGGTTGGTAGGCCTAATGCTGAACAAGGTTACGTTGTACTGTACCTTTACATGATTATGGAATAAGCCATTTTTGTTATCCTTGCCTTACTCTCGTTATTAAAACCCCTGATGTATGAACGTTAAGCTTTAAGGTTATATAGATTGGCGAAGACATTACAACAACATCACGCCTTTAGTATTTACTACGTTTGTACCGATTTTTTTTCCGCTATCGGCTTTTTGTCTTAATTGCCATTCGTTTCTGTGGCATTTTTCATTTTTGTTTTACTGATGCTTAAAAATATTTCTGCTGTCTACAGACATACCGTACTGTTGAAAAATCCCAAGACAGTGATGTCTGTGTCTCGCCCACCGACCGCCCACGCGCTGCCCTTTGGCATATTAAGGTTGCTAAAGGTCGCTATTTCCGAATCGTCATGTAAGGTGAAATTCGTGGGTGGGGTTGTGAAGGTGCTAGTAGGAGTTGGGGGGGTGAGGTGTTCATAGACGCAAGCAACGTGGTGCTCCTCTGCGCAGTAGGTGGGACTTGTTCTTACACGCAAGACGCCATTTTATTGCACGCATATGTCAAGATATTGGCTCCAGAGCTTCTTTCTTTTGTGTGGGAAACTGTAAAATCGGATAGTATTTTTTTTTTTTTTGCTTGTTACTTATGCGTTTGTTTTGGGGAATTGTCTCTATATTCTTTATTCGGCCATTCATTGTTAAGTACATAATGATCCATATTGCCAGTCGAGTTATGGCGCTTTTGTACATTTCAAGATAAAGTGGGTTCAGTTAAGTGGGTCTCGGTATTGACGTGGGCACTCTCGTCTGGAGCACTCGCTCTCCCTCTCTTACTCTGTGGCTCTCCTCGGCTTGCACACACACACACACACACACACGCGCGCGCGCTTGTGTCCATTGCTATGCACGGATTTATACCGTGTTATGTTTTTAGAATATCTTTCAAGACAATGCGACTTTGTTGTATTCTGATGTTACCCTCCCCCGCTAGCTCGGCTCTGTTATTCCTCATCTACACCTGCTGTGGGATGTGTTGTATTCTATTTATACACGGAGTGTCAGGTGTGTGTTGGTGAGGTGACTGCTGAAGTATTCCCGGCGCCGCGTGGCTATGACCAACGCCACCCACACGGTTCAACGTTAACGTTGACTACGTCACCCACGTATCACTGCGGCCCATATGCCCAAGCTCACCACGTAATAACGCCGTACATCCTACATGCTTTCGCCGCCCACAGAACTACATAACGTACAGAAACTGTGCCTACAACGACGCCTCGTATGCGACACACCCACCAAACCTCAGTCAACAACACCTGGTCTGTAGTAGGTTCTCGAGGCCGCTCGGCTAGGTGGGCGGGACTAGGGAGGAGGGGAGTGTGGAGAAAATGTCACAAGGTGCATCATGATTATTCCATGACCAATAGCTTGTTGTTGGTGTCGGTTACTTTTAAGTTAGGAGTTTTTGCGTGTTTTTTTTTCATCTTATCCTTTGGTGATTTATAGTCTGTAATTCTTATATGAGCATGTTTCTTATGAGGTAATTTATATGAATTAGTTAATTAGTTACATTTGCTGATGATTATATGCGTGTGCATTTTACTGTGGAATTGATTACGCTAGTGATTTACCTCGGTATATAAGCATGTCTGACCATCAGTGCACTTTCGGTTAGAAAAGGGAAGCATATTGACCTACACTAGAAATTCCTATCCATTTCTCGAGTTGATTTTGTTGCCTCGAAAGAGTCCTGAAATGTGGAACATTTCTCGTGTAGTTTTTTTTTTTTTTTATAGTGACATGAAGTTTATGGCCTTTTGGACTGTAATGTGACATTGATGATAATGGTGCTTTGTATATATTTGACCATCAAAGTAGTTGTGGTAAGAAAAGTGAATAGTATTAAAACTTGAATACCACCATAAGTTCCCGTCCATCTCTCGTGTCTCTAAAATGTTCCATAATTTGTGATGTATTCATTACTTAATAGAATAGTATGGCTTGAAAATCAGTCCGACATATATAATGGAAATGGTTGACAATCCCTTGATAATGACATTTGGACTAAACTGCTTATCAAAACCATCTTAAACTTGTAATTCCTTTGGTAAATACATTTTGTACATCAAAGCGTGCAAAGTACATTATGTGAATGTAGCATTCAAGATCACATTAAAAAACATAAAGCACATCTCATGTGGAGAATATTTTAAGATTTTGATAACGGTCCAAATACATATACGAAGTCGCTGATGGCAAATTATGTATAAATGAGACATTGTACATTTTTATGCTTTTTTTTTTATTCAGTCGATGAATCCTCTCTATAGGGTGATTAAAGTACTAATAATCTGCTTTATCAAGCTCAAGCTGGCGCTGTTTTTAGTCGATTAAAAGACGGGTCAAGTGTACCTACATATGACAAGTGGGAAGCAGTCATTCATCATGTCGAGCACCGGGGTGGTTCATGAGACGTTGCATGATCTCCATTTGCAAGACAACTGAATTGTGAACCAGCTGACGAAGGGGGGGGGGGGGGACCAGCGTTGATCGCGGTGATAACATGCAATTACTCGATTTGCCGTGGAATTCGGTGTAATTACGTGTCGCTTGTTATTACGGCACTCTCGAGACGGTAGTAATTAGCACGTGTGTTGTGTTGTAATGTATTGGTCTGCGTGATGTGGCACCTTGGTGTGTGTGTGTGTGTGTGTGTGTGTGTGTGTGTGACGGCACGACTAGACATTCTTCTGTATGAAGTCATGGGACCTGGTTATGTTAAGGTACTTCTCTTGCAGTTTTATTTTGTGTGTGTTTGTGTGTGTGTGTGTGTGTGTGTGTGTGTGTGTGTGTGTGTGTGTGTGTGTGTGTGTGTGATACGACAAGAGAGTTTTACACTCGTGTTGTCCCGTTACTCAAAGTTGCATATATGTACCATCATTACTCCTGTGTGTGTGTGTATGCATCCACATATCCTAGTTTATGTCACGCACCTGTTTTACCGAAAAATCATGAAGGGAGGATGAAAAGCTGGATGGACTGTGGACCAGGATTCGAACCCATGGGGATTTTGATTCCAGGCGGCCTGTGTTTGCATGACGACCAGTAATGCTAACCGCTCCTCCACGGAGGCCCATGTGTGTGTGTGTGTGTGTGTGTGTGCAGCTTCCTCCTGCTGCAGCTTAAGTAACTACAGTCATCAGAGTCAGGAGGGTGGCAGCGGGGGTGCGTGGTGCGGGGGTGTTGATTATAAGGCTGGGAGCAGATTAAGATCCCCAGGGTTGGGGTTTGGGAGGTCGATCTTCTAAAGCGGTGGGTGAGGGAGCGACCTGATGACATGATATCGTAAGAGGGAATTCTCTTAAGGTGGTTGTTACTTGACGACCTCATAGCACGTTGTCCTAAGGGTCGTTTTTGTGGAGGGAAGCGAGTGGTTGACGACCTCACAGCACGTTGTCATTAGGGTATGTTGATGAGGCGGCTGGTGTCTGACGACTTAAACGCCACTTCACGATACGTTATGGTCCTAAGGGTCGTTCGAGTGGGAAGGCGAGTGGTTGAAGATCGCACACTATTCCTGGGGTCATTCTGCTCGTAAGGGTTCTTTTTTCTAAGGCGGTGGTTGGTGGTTGACGTCTTTATTGCTCTAGGTCGTCATCGTTCGCGGCACGACCCCAGGTCCCCTGTCAACAGTAAAGGTCGTCATCGCTGAGGATACGACCTAGGTTCCTGTGGACGACATAGGTCGTCACGGTTGGGAATACGACCGTAGGGCCTTGCGGAGGTCGTCATGGCATTGTAATGAGGTCATGTTTGGCTTCCTCTGTCATGCCGTGTGGTGGTAGGCTTCACGTGTCACGCACATGAAGGCACAGTTTGCATGATCAGGTCAGCGACTGCAGCCCCTGAACTGCTGTGCTGATAAGAATGCATCTGCAAGGTATATTTTACCCACAGATTCTCTTGCCTTACCCTGCCTTACCCTGGTCTGACTATGTTTTACCCTACCTTACCCTAGTCTGACCCTGCTTTACCCTGTCTTACCCTGGTCTGACCCTGTCTTACCCTGGTCTGACCCTGCCTTACTCTGGTCTGACCCTGCCTTACCCTGCCTTACCCTAGTTTGACTCTGCCTTACCCTAGTCTGACCCTGCCTTGCCTTACCCTGGTCTGACCCTGCCTTACCCTACCTTACCCTAGTCTGACCCTGCCTTACCCTGGTCTGACTCTGCTTTACCCTCTCTTACCCTAGTCTGACCCTGCCTTACCCTACTTTACCCTGGTCTGACCCTGCCTTACTCTGGTCTGACCCTGCCTTACCCTACCTTACCCTAGTCTGCCTCTGCCTTACCCTAGTCTGACCCTGCCTTACCCTACCTTACCCTAGTCTGCCTCTGCCTTACCCTAGTCTGACCCTGCCTTACCCTACCTTACCCTGGTCTGACCCTGTTTTACCCTAGTCTGACCGTGCTTTACTCCATTCAGTCGCCACATTTTTATAAGATAGGCTTTTCACTTCCAAAATTTTGTAAACATTTTCCCTTGTCTCTTTTCTTTTTCCTTTCCAATAACCTGGCCATATTTTGATGAAGACCCGGCCTTGATGTGGACTTTAGTCCGTGACTATAGCCTCTAAATTGAAAAAAAAAAAGAAAAAGAAAAAAATACGTGGACGAGGCAGGCTGGATCATGGCGCCACGCTTGAGAGAGAGAGAGAGAGAGAGAGAGAGAGAGAGAGAGAGAGAGAGAGAGAGAGAGAGAGGAGGGGGAGGTGTCAGGATGGAGGGTGGGGCGGGTGGCCGGATTGTGGAAGGAGGAGGAGGATGGTGGGGGGGGGGGGGACGAGCGCGGCAGGCGTCGCCCTCGCAAGACCCCGGATTGCCTGACGCTGACGGCTGTCCCATACGGAGGAGGTTGCTGGTGACTGGTATATGAGTCGGGTGGAGGGGAGGAGCGACTGATGAGTGTTGGAGCGGATAGGGAGGCAAGGGAGGAGAAAATTAAGTCAGGCGTGGAGAGCAGAGTGGCCAGCTGACGCAGTCACGACGAGAGGCCTTATGGATAACGGGAGAGGTGGAGGAAACAGGAGAGGTCATCCGGAGGACGGGAGGGAGGCAGGCTGTCAGCCAAGGGGCACGGGAGGGAAAGGCGATCAGCGTGACGGGCGGCGCGGGAGTCACTGGATACGACTCGCAACAAACAGTGTCGGGACGGGAAGAGAAACATGGAATGGGCCAGGAGAGAAAGGGAAAGATATACAACGGTAAGAGGGAGTGAGGAAACTAAAATAAGCGAGTGAGGAAGAGAGGATGAGGTGAGAGGTGGTAGCGAGAGGAGGCAGGACGGTGGGTAATCAAGCCAGGGATCTTGGCCGTCGTCTTGTGGAGGGGGTAGTAGGGAAGGGGGTAATGGGAGGGGGGAAGGGGGAAACTCCACGCAAGTCGTCGCGTCACCCGCCTCCCTCCCTCCCTCACCACCGACCGTAACACACACACAGCAGTAAGCGACTGGCGCCGCGACCTGCTGGTGTAGGGTGTGGCGGGGCAGAGACGACCCCTCCTCATCATCCGTCATCCCGGAAATAAATGATTTATATCTGATCTAACTTGGCTGGGTGAGTGTGTATGTGTATGTACATGGTGTGTCTATATAGCCGTGTTTGGTTATGTACGTGTGTGTTCATATAGCAGCTGCGTGTGTGCGTGTAAGTGTATTTGAGATTGTGTTTTTATGATGAATGGAATCCTTTAATAATGATTTTTGTAACGATTGGTTGTAACGATTGGAATCCGCTTATGACATGATACAGGTCACTACAACTCTGACGTCCCGTATAAAACCTTCGCAACACCGAGATATCATAAGAAGCTTATGTAACAACACCATCCACAGAGTGCAACTATAAATATAACGTACCAGATATCTTAAGGCTGAAAGTCTTGACTATATACAGTTCATTCTCGCGTATATACAGTTGTTTATCTAGGTATTATTTCCATATAATGACTAGTTGTTGGATGAAATACAGACGTGTTCGCAGCTGTAAACTAGATAGATTTAAGTTTGCCTTCCCCAGACGCGCGCGCGCGAGTGTGTGAATTTTTTGTTCTGTACGGGCAGGGGTTGTGTCTCGCGGGGCCCCACCCCTTGAACCTTCTATACTTAAAACTTTTTAAGCTTTCGCATGTTGTCCGTATTTATAACATCGTTCAGTTGATATCATTCATCCATCATTTACACATTTTTTCTTTATAATTTTATTTTACATCATGTGATTCGCCTAGTTTCGATTACCACGTCATCGGTCTGGTCTGAAAACTTCAAAGGTTGTGATTAAGTCACTTCTCACTCTTCTCTTTTCCAAGATGAGGAAAATCAAAGTCTTTAGCCTTTCCCTGTAACTCAACTCCCTTACTCCTGGTACCATCTTTGTTGACCACCTCTGAACATTCTATGCTACCTCTTTGTTCGTCTTTAGGTGCGGTGACCAAACCTGAAATGCGTATTCTAGTTTTGGTCTTAACGTAGGATTAGAACATTTTGCTAACTTATTTCCTCAGTTGGACAACCAGAAGGTTAGTCTCCTCCCGCCAACTTTTTCCAGGTTGATTAAGTTTGTGCCCTAACTTGATATTGTCCCAGTCTTAATTTATCCCAGTCTAACCTAATCCAACCTAGCCTAGTAGTTTACCCCTAACTTGTTCATCTCAGTCTAACCTAATCTACCCTAGCCTGGTCACATTTATCCCATTCTAACCTAACCTAGTAAACGTTGGGGGCGAATCTTCAAAATGATCCCCTTATTCATACTTTTGAATGCTGTTCTGATATATATCAGCGGACAGTTTGTCTCCTTTATTACTCCCTTAAGGTGGGACGGACGACAGGTTAGGGAGTAAGCGACTTCCAGTCCTCTCTGACACACAGACTCTTGCAGCATATTTTCTGCTGGATAATATTGAAAGCAAGGCCCATCGCTGTGCCTTTTCCTCATTACATTTATCTGGGATGGAGTTTCATCAGCCATGCGTCAGACCAACTTTGGAGTTTGTCATGGTCCCCTTGCAGGGTAAAGCAATCCTCCTCGTTTTCTACTACCTCTCAGAACCCTGTCATCATCCAAAAACACATTCAGGTGGGAGTCCAGACGTTCTGGCAAGTTATTAGCATAGATCAAGAAAAGCAGTGGTCCCAGAACAGAACCCTGTAGCACTCTGCTGGTGACTTCAACACATATCGACAAGACTTTCTCAGATATGCGTCGCTCGTTATCTCCCACTGAGATAATGTGGGATTACTGTTTATGTGTTTACGGAGGGAGAGTTTTATACCCTAGTTTCCTCGTCTCTTAACCTTGTATATACGGGTGTACGATGTCTTTACACACACACACACACACACACACACACACACACATCCAAAAACAGGTTTCGTGAGGTTTGGTTAATTAATTGTATTAAGTTGCTAACCTTGAATCACAAGAGACATGCCTAACATAATGGCATAATTGAATTTCAGACGAACACTTACAAATAGGGTGTCAAAGTCATTAAGGTGGCATCCCTGGGCAGAAAAAAAAAGTTGCAGACTTGAATACGGTCTAGTGAATGAAAGATGTTGCAAACGTCCAAAAAAGGCGGCAGGGCTAGGGATAATAAGTTACAAACGGTCAGTAAGGCTGTTGTGGTGAGGGGGAAACAGGAGTACAAACGTACTGTAAGAACGGTGGAAGAAGTTCCAGAAGTTCACTGAGGTGGATATGATATCAGGAACAAAATTTCAAACCAACATTTAATTGGCAGTATTGGGTAAGCAGGGTTACAATCGTCAGCTAAGTTGTAAGAAAACAAAAGCCATGAAGGGAATATTAAGGTGGCAACGGCAGGGAAACAAGCGTTACAAACGTCCAACAAGATGGCGTCGGTGTTGTGGGTAGGGTTACGACCACCTTGAGTTAGAAGCCGTAACTGTAGCTGGCAGGCAGTAGGCAACACCAGGCAGGCAGCCAGCAAGCAAGAAGGATACTGTTGCCTGCTTGAATGCCCCTGGGGAAGCGGGTCGGGAACTGGGGGGAAGGTAGTCAAGCCGGTTCTGAGTGTTGAGGGAGGTTGGAGGGAGGCTTCTAAGTGGCTAGGTTAGTGTATGCTACTATTACACTTCTATCGAATTCGAACAAATATTGCGGTCGTTCGCAAAGATGTCACTCATCATAAAATGTCGGTTCCGTTCGTATGATGGTGAAAAAGGTAATATTTGCTGTATTTACGGTGGTGTTTGAATTCACTCAGGGAAATTCCATTTGCGTCCGAAAATTTTCGCGAGCTAGGCTGGACGCGGAACAGAACCCTAACATTCTCGGTGATCTTGCCCAAATCGGGACACCTGATCACCCTGCCAGGTCACCTAAGTAACCTGAAAATCTAGTTTGAGCTTGCATGTAACAACCCAAGCATATCATGGGTTATGCCAAGGTTATTTGCAATATAACCTGCAGAGGGTTGCCTGTCTACAGTTGAACTGTTGCCGTCAGCGGAGGCAGTGACTATGCAGAATCGTTGGGACTGGATCGGTCAGTTGTCCCGATTTTCAGCGATATGTCTGTCTAGTATCCCGGTTAACTTGCCCGCAGAGTGCTGTAGTTCTCGATTTTTTTTTCTTTCGTTTCAGATCAGTTATATTTCCCAACCACTCTAAACAAAAAGTTGGGTATTATTTCTAATGAACTACGCGTAGTCTGTGACTTCGCATAGTTGATTACACTCAAGTAAGAGTAGCCTAAAGTGAATTACGGTGTCTGCGTTCCAACCTCATTAAATCATTATTTATGCTTCTTATACGCTCTTGAAGTTTGTCTGATATTTATTTCATGGTACACATGTCTGAATAGAACTGTATAAGGTTTCTGATAAACTTCATCCCCGTACTACAAATGCAGGCGTATTTGAATATGTCTTCGTTCTTAATATTAGCTACCTAGTTCAGTTAATGATAAGAATATTTACTGAACTGTATCCTTAAAAGAGAAAGTCTGAGTAAAGAAACTGCAATGAACTCTGAATGAAGAAATTGTTGCAAAAAATAGTTACGTCGTTTTTTGGTATACGAACTACACAATGCAAATTATACGTTTAATTTTCCTCATTTCCGGTTAAGGGGAAGGTCACCAGATATGACAAGTCCCGTAATATTTGCTCTCAGGACCTCGTCACAAAGTTGTGAATTCCATATATAGTAGTATTTGGCATCGTCTTGCTATTTTTAGTAGTCTGCACGTGACTTTGTTGCAAAGAGCTTGGTCATAGACTTCATAAATAAATGTCGACATGCTGACTGATGATTCGCTGCAGAAGAACCTGTTGGATATCGACTTAAGGTTACCAGCAACACAAAGTGCATGACCTTTGTATCTACTATCATGCCATAGAGATAAATGCTATTTTTGT
The DNA here is from genome assembly GCF_036320965.1 of Panulirus ornatus. Classification (NCBI taxonomy): domain Eukaryota; kingdom Metazoa; phylum Arthropoda; class Malacostraca; order Decapoda; family Palinuridae; genus Panulirus; species Panulirus ornatus. The sequence goes on along the minus strand of NC_092234.1, from coordinate 49,755,020 downwards.
GATTTATGTGTTCGGTGTTCATCACTTGGAAATTGACAGTAATACGTTTTAAGACATAAAAGAGAGTTTAAGGTGATCATAGACATAGTTGCTTCATTTTTACGCATAGAACTGCTTTCAATTACACATGACTGCTAAGAGGCTCAAATTTTGAAGTGCGCGGGAAAGTCCACACAGGAGAGCCTTTATAAATATGTTTGAGAGCGAGTTGTGGTGGTAGAATTCTGAAGCCATCGTAGGATGTGCGTAAAGATTAGCCAAAATTACTTCATTGTCTTAGTTATTACATTTAAAATCCTTGTGCTTAGTAAAGTTTACGGGCCTCCAACATTTAAAAAGCAGAGCACGGAGATTTAACTTTAGGTGAGAAGCGCGCGACTGTGTTTTGAAGGCGTCATAACCTCCAACAATATCCCGGCTGGAAGGACGAGGCTGGGAGTGCGTCAAGGTCATCCACTCGCGCTCCCACGGTCACGCCGGCGCATAGTTAGGCGCACCAGTTTGGAGATTTGCCAACCAGCGTCATGGTAATATTCATATCCGTAGCCAAGCTAGCCAGCGCCGTGATAACATTCGTGTACTTAGCGTTCCATCATGGGAGGAACGTTCATGTCCTTAACCTCCGCCAATAGCAGTGTGGCTTAGGTAGTAACCTTATCCTTAGCGTAGCCAACCAGCGACGTGTTAACCGTCGTAACTCTAGCTTAGCCATCCATCTCCATGGCGACGTTCGTGTCCTCAACCTAGGAAACCACGTCAGGGAAATGGCCGTATCCTTACAGTAAGTAACAAGTGTCGCGGTAACGATTGTAACCATAGCCACGAAAACAATTGCCTGAGCAACTGAATTGCCAGCCAAATATTGCTGCTGTTTCGAAGTTCGTGTCTGTAGCCGAACCAAATCAGTCACACAACATGCCCAGTTGGCTAGATAGTCACCATATTTGGTTTAAGGATTATGAGATTAACATAGTGCAGCTGAAATGGGGAAAAACTTTTGCAATTTGATGGATAGTATCTGTGTTACCGAAAGGAAAGAGGTCTTGGCTTCTGACTTGATTTTTTTTTCTGTTCATAGGGTGAATGAGCTGAGACTGTGGAGCTCCTTTTAAACAAAGATCTTATCAGTTTTGGAGTTCTGTAAAGGCCTTAGATTCCTGTTGTCTCATAAGCCATTGTAGCGGAGTTTGTTTCCATGGTACAAGGTAGTTAGGAATTTCCGCCCTGTGCCATTTTCGTCACTTCCTCAAGTAGTTTACGTTGTGAAATTCTTGCCGAAATGATTTAATGCGGAAAAGTTACTTGTTTAGCTCTTCGTCTCAACGTAGCAAGAATAGTTTAATCGTTTGTTTTATCCCACCGCTTCTTTTTACCTTGTTCCTCCCACCCGTCGTGGGAGAGGCGCTCGAGCTGATGGCGCAGCAGTTGGCTCTGGTGTGGCCGACGACGCGACGCCCTGTTGGGCGGTGGTAACATGTGAAGCGTGATTCATGCATGGTGTTGATAGGCGCCATACCCCTTTTTGTGGGCGAGAATGCTGGTTTTGATGAATCATGTGTGTGAGATGGTGTATATTATATGCATAATGTTGGGCTTATTTCAGATAATTACAGGGTCATGAATTAAGATATGCTAAGAACAGTGCAAATAGGCTGTAAGAAACTTCACTGTGTTGGAATATATATATTTTTTCACATTCCTGCTTTTAAACTGTTTGAAATGTCACCAATGAAAAATTCATGAACATGAAATGCCTGAATTTTTTGTATTTTGTATTGAATTCTTTTCATCTTGTAAAAGGGTATTCCCATCACTATAGGAGGAAAAGCTTTTGTATATTGTAAAGGGACGTTTTCTGTGGAAGTTTTAGCTTTCCTGTTGTAATTCGATGTAAAAATGGACTGAATGATTTATACAGCATTAAGCTGCGAATTTTGATATGCTTTTGCCATTAGGCGGTGACGCAAAAGATGATATAATGCACAAGGCCAGGAACTGGACAGCAGTCATAGAATTATACAACAAAATTAATGGCGTTCTGGATGGACCGATTACAGTACGCAGATGTTAGGAACATATAGATTTTTGTTGACTTCCTTTGCATCGTAATCTTTGGTGGTGGATATCGGTCAGGTTGTATATTTTGTTCTGTATTTGATTTTTTCATTATTTTAGCTGAGACGGCACGGGCAACTGTTTGATGATAGCGTGGCAGATGAAGGGTGTTTTGGTCGGGGTGGTGTGCGAAGTGAGAGGGCCAGGGAGAATGGTTTGGGTAAGAGAGAGAGGTAGTGAAAGCTTTGCGTAAGATGAAATCCGGCAAGGCGGCGGATTTGGATGTTATTGCAGTTGAATTTATTAAGAAAGGGAGTGACTGTGTTGTTGATTGGTTGGTAAGGATATTCATTGTATTTATGATTCATAGTGAAGTGCCTGAAGATTGGCGAAATGCGTGCATTGTGCCATTGTACAAAGGCAAGGGTGATAAAGGTGTGCTCAAACTACAGAGGCACAAGTTTGTTGAGTATTCCTGGGGAATTATATGGGAGGGTATTGATTGAGAGGGTGAAGGCATGTACAGAGCATCACATTGGGGAAGAGCAGTGTGGTTTCAGAAGTGGTAGAGGATGTGTGGATCAGGTGTTTACTTTGAAGAATGTGTGTGTGAGAAATACTTGGAAAAACAGTTGGATTTCTATTTGGCATTTATGGGTTTGGAGAAGGCATATGTTAGGGTTGATTAGAGATGCTTTGTGGAAGGTTTTAAGAGTATATGGTGTGGGAGGTAAGCTGCTAGAAGCCGTGAAAAGTTTTTACCAAGGATATAATGCATGTGTATGAGTAGGAAGAGAGGAGAGTGATTGGTTCCCAGTGAAGGTCGGTCTGCGTCAAGGGTGTGTGATGTCCTCATGGTTGTTTGACTTGTTTATGGATTGGGTTGTTAGGGAGGTAAATGTAAGAGTTTTGGAGAGAGGGGCGAGTATGCAGTCTGTTGGGGATGAGAGGGCCTGGGAAGTGAGTCAATTCTTGCTCTCCGATGATACAGCTCTAGTAGCTCATTCGAGTGAGAAATTGCAGAAGTTGGTAACTGAATTTGTGTGTGAAAGGAGAAAGTTAAGAGTAAGTGTGAATTAGAGCAAGGTTATTAGGTTCAGTATGGTGGAGGGAGAAGTTGATTGGGATGTAAGTTTGAATGGAGAAAAATTGGAAGTGAAGTTATATATATATATATATATATATATATATATATATATATATATATATATATATATATATACGTGTATGTGTATGTATGTATGTATATGTTTGTTTATGAGTCGATGGGTCTTTCTTCGTCTGTTCCCTGGCGCTACATCGCTAACGTGGAAAACGATTATCACCGTAGCACTCTTACCTCATCCTTGTATAGCAGGAGCAAGGTGTTCGTCAATTGTTCGATTCATTTCAAATATGAATGAGAGAAGGAGTCATGTTTGTTTTTGTCGTTGAAATTTGAAAACAAATATTTTTCTCTTGCGCCCCCCATCTTTTGAACTTGTGTGTGTTCATTTATTCTTGGCACCAGAATAAATAAATATGCACCATCTTCGGCATCACTACTCGTGAAGGCTATGCAGGTAACTCGTGTATTTCAGGTCCGCATGCTGGTTCAATGCCAAGATATGACGTAGGCACCGTCTGTCAGGAAGAACCCTTGGTTATGGGTCATGATGCTTTTGTGTTCTGATTATCACTGTAGTTCTTCACACGGTATCCACTCCCCTCAGAAGCCCGCTTGTGGGTGTCGATGGAAATTTAGGGCAATAGGCGTAAACATAGCTATCCTCTTAAGTGGGGTAAGTGGATCCTGGCGCGCCCATTTAATTTTCCACTTTACTAACGCAGATTAACCCACAGCCGCAGGGTTTTCCTTCCATTCGTGTAATGTTGCATAAAGGCTTATGGCGCACCCCTCCTTATCCTGTAATCGGTTCACCTTGCACGCATGTGCAGATGTGGAGTATGTAACATAAGTTCATCCTAGGCTACAGAAATATTGCATAAGTAAACAAGGCGGAATAAAGTGCAGATAGGCAAAGGGACTAACTTGAAATATATGTAACAAATTGATCGATATTTTGGAAAATCAGATTATGGAGTATTAACACACAAGATTATATAATGACATACAGTTTGTCCAAGGATGAGACATTATTAACCCCTGGCAGAGGAAGTACAGACATCTTAAAACCGCACTTCACACTGGACTAGTTAGTCATGATTTACGTGCTTAAACAAGTGTGATGCGTAGGGTTCTCCGAATTAAACTTCTTGCATGATGTCTGGTTATATATATTTATTTCATACTATTCGCCATTTCCCGCGTTAGCAAGGTAGCGTTAAGACCAGAGGACTGAGCCTTTCAGGGAATATCCTCACTTGGCCCCCTCCTCTGTTCCTTCATTAGGAAAACTAAAAAAGAGAGGGGAGGATTTCCAGCCCCCCGCTCCCTTCCCTTTTAGTCGCCTTCTACGACACGCAGGGAATACGTGGGAAGTATTCTTTCTCCCCTATCCCCAGGGATAATATATATATATATATATATATATATATATATATATATATATATATATATATATATATAGGATTTACTTGCGTTCTTAGAGTAGGATGAAGTTGTACTGATTGTGACGTCTCAGACTCTCGTGCCAGTATAAAATACAGGAGATGCTTTCAGTGTCATTAGTTTAAATGAAAAGCACGTATCAGATTCCCACTTTATTGGAGCAGAAGTGAAGTGGAGGAGAGGAGCTGTGAGTGAGGCCCGTGAAAGGGTTGGTGGCCGTGTCCTGCAGCTGTTACAGACCAGCGCCATCATTTATTCTGACCTCGACACCTGCTCCATGCAAAGTTGACGCTTCCATTGTGTTAGCGAGTGGTAGGTAACCTCGGGGTACGGAGCTGAAGATGCTGGATCAAATATTTGGGGTCTGGAAGCCTGCACGATGAGAGTGCAGGTGTATTTTATTTTTCCCATTCGTTTGTCTAATTTATTTCGTGAAAACTGCTTAATTAATTAGAAAGTTATCCGTGAATGCATAGGTACGCAAATATTTATTTGAGCTTTTGAATTGTGTCTCATGGTTCATCAGACATTGGCACTGTTCTTTGACGTAGTTTCGTGTAAATTGTATTTTTGGTAATTGATTTCTTTACAGTCGTTTATCGTGTATCTTAAAGAATATATACAGAGTACCTAAAGATTTGTGTAATGTGAAAAAAGGTAGGAAAAAGATTACTGAATGTTCAACTCCGCAACCAAAATGTAGACAAGAGAGGGTGTTATGGGAGATGAAGAACTGTGATTTAAGAATGTTATTTGAATAAGTTGAGGGGTATAACATAAGCCAGAGATCCCTGAGAAAGGTGTAAGAAATTAGGCTTATTTTCCCGTACTAGTTTATAAACAGTATACGACTAGCGTGATTAAAGTATATATCCTTGTCCTATGTAGCCTAACCGAACTTATCCTAGCTTAAAACGTTTATGGAAGATCTCACGCAGTTTACGGAATTATATTTTTGTGTGTGAAATGCCTTTAGACCGTTCGCTGTAGCGGTGATGTTTCCATGGTTGTTTAATTTGTTTATGGATGGTGTGATTAGGGAGGTGGATGCAAGAGTTTTGTAGAGAGGGGCGTATATGCAATCTGTGGGGGAGGAGAGGGCCTGGGAAGTGAGTCATTTGTTGCTTGCTGATGATACAGCACTGGTGGCTCTTTAGAGTGAGAAAATGCAAAAGCTGGTAACAGAGTTTAGAAGAGTGACAGCAAGAGAGTGGATGTGAGCGGATATGGCTTTTCTTCATTTGCTTCTGGCGCTGCCTTATTACCGTGAGAAACAGGTATCAGGTATTGATATATATATATATATATATATATATATATATATATATATATATATATATATATATATATATATATATATATATTATGTGTGTAAGTTCCTAAAGGAATATCGCAACACTGACTCTCGTCCAAACAGACGCTGTAAAGCAAACCGTTTTCAAACTAAGAGAAGATAGGTGAAGGACGAGCTTGCTCTCAAAGAGGCAGGTGCATACAAGAGGCCTGTAAAGGAAACAGTGTTAGTGACGAGAAGATTATTCGAGTCAGGATCCTTGGATACTTGCCTGGTAAGATTTCTAGTCCTGGCTTTGTAAGTGCAGGGTTTACATTTTCGTGTGAGACAGCATCATGACATGTTCATATGATGCTGGTCAGAATTGGCATGATATGTATATATATATATATATATATATATATATATATATATATATATATATATATATATATATATATATCGCATCTAGAAGCCTGTTTGTCTAATTAGATGTTGCCAGGCAGAGAACAGACTTGGGTTTTGTCTATTGTATCGATCGGAATTTAACATCTTTATTTATTCAAGATTAAGCTGGATAATAGCTGGATTTAGTTCTACATTCAGTCTTCCTTTTTCTTGTTTTCCCGATATTGAAAGAAGAAAGCAGTCTTACCATAAAGAATTTAAGTTTAGAAAATTGATTGGGAAGTTCCCGTCTCGAACTGAAATACGAAACATCGGGTATTGTAAGATCAGTAGGAACGGGAGGAAAAATATGCAAAACTGAAATGCAAAAGGAACAAGATGGGCATATGAAAATAGGAATTATTTTCTCTACTTATGCATCTTGTGATTTTCTAGTGGTTTTCTACTTCTTGTGTCTTGAATTATTCCTTGGTAGTCTGTCTCTTTGTTTACCTGCCAGTTAGTATATTTGTGTCACCCCAAAAGTCAGGACACGTTGAGGAAGTAACGTGTATCAGTGTGGCAGGAACATTTTCCAAAGGCAGGTTGTCTGACCAGTACGTATGGAGGTCGATCTAGAACACTGTAGATGGCCTTACATTGTTGGCTCACTGTGGCTTTGATGAGATGGGTCTCAGGCACGTGAGGACCAGTTTTATTAGCTCTCTTTTTTAATCAAGTTAAGAGGTAACTTGATACAGGTTTTCAGAATTATCATAAGGCTTCGATAATCTTGATCGAAGCAAAGCAGCTACTTAAGAGTAGATTGCGTGATTTCAATTGTTGTAGTATTAACTCGTAGGCAAACGTTTTACTTCGAAGGAGGCGAAGTACTTTTTCTTCAGAAGGAATGTTAACACATAGGGAATGACCAACCAGTTAAAGTAGTTAAAGGCAGTATCATATATATGTTTAAGGGTGGATTTGATAATTACTTCGCATCAGGTCTACGACTAACAATTTCTGCGCCCTCCATAGTTACATGAAAAGTTTATCTCCATTTATCATCGAATCATCTGTATACCATTCTACTCTTATCACATAAGGTATAATTTTCTCAACTCTTCCTTTGTCAAAAAATCTTGGAAGGGATCCATTAGTCTATTGCCTCAATTCCTTTGTACTTGATATTTCTTTTAAGCAGAGTGAGTTCATTGTTTACTCGTACCGCTAGTGTAGGCGGCAGCAAAGAAAAGGACACAGGGTTCAGGGAGGACTTGCGGTTCAGGAAGCGAACCACATGTAGACCACAGGAACTGGAGTTATTTTGTCCAGTTGAGTCTGTAGGCCAAGGTCAATGAGGCGCCGTCATCTTCAATTTGCAATCACCAACCGAAAAATCTTATTATCACCTTCAGATACTCAGGATGCTAGGGCCACACTACGTACTTATTCTCACGCTAATGTGGACCTGTGGAAGAGGTGTTAGATGCCACTGGAGACCCAACCACAAACACCACCACTACGCCGAGCTTCCTTCCCGCCTCCACCACCAACACCACCGCCGCCACCCCATGGGGGGGCCCCCCACAGCCATCCATACCTTGGCGTTTATTTTGGTGCTGTGACACCGGCCGATCGTACTGGGAGGAGGAGGAGGAAGAGGACGGGGGGATGGGGGGTTGCACCGGATGCAGAGGTGGTGTCTGGGGTTTTATGTTTAGGGGAGGAACGTGTAGTAGGGGTCGTGGGGCCGCAGGAGTGGTGCATACAGATCATGACACTCTCAAAGTTGTATCTTTCTTCATTTTTACCTTCCCTCTCCAGGCTCTGCTGTTCCCCCCTCCTCGGGAGTTAGAGGGTAAAGAGTTATAGTTTAGGAGGTGTATCAGAGTATATATGAAGGCTATAGGTGTATATAAAGTGTATGGAAAAGCTATAGGAATACATGAGAGAGACGGCAAAAGACTATGCAGATGGTGTGTGGCTGGTGCATCTGCTGGGAAACAGTATCGTAAATTCATAATCTCTATGAGATGGAGAATTGATCACGCAGGTGTGCTGGTGGTGGTCCGAGAGTTACTGAACATGTAGATGAAGGCAGATAACTCACCCACGGAGATAAGGACATGTCAGGTCATGGCAGATGTAGTGAATCAGGTTGTGAATCACGGACAAGCCAAGCGAGAGGAGGGAAGGGCAGCCTTATGTAAGTAACCATAGACGCTGGGGTGAGGTAACTGTACGCGTAGTGTCTGAGAACTTTATATGGGGTTTGAGAATGATCCCCTCCGAGTTATGGGACTATACTCCCGGGGCCTGGGGAGTAAACTCCGGGGGCTTTCTGAATTGCTTGTGAATTGTTTTTGAATGACAGGGTTTGAGGTAAACACGGAGGCTATACTCCGTGGAACGCAATCGGGAAAGATGCAGTATCATAAATACGTGCAGAGTCGTAGAAGGTATGGCTCCAACCTTACATTCAAAAATAACATCCTACTGTCACGACAGGCATTGAAGACGCTGTAAAATACTACCACTGAAATCCAAAGAAACCATATTCATAAAAAAAAAATGAACGTCTTAACATTTGGAGCCGAAGACTCTTCAACACCTTGCCATCAAAAACAGCATGGGTACACACGGTTGAGAAGTTCCAGAGCGCATAGGACGAGTACCTACAAATTGTGCCTTATCAGCTAGGCTGTTGGGACGAAGACCCCCCCCCAAAAAAAAAAAAAAAAAAAATGTATGCTGCTTGCAAGTCCGGGGGAGGGGGCGTTGTGAACTTCTTAAGGGCTGGCGTCTTTGAAGTATATGAATGATGGTTTTGGAAGGGGGAAGCATCTAGAGATGTCGCTCTTAGTCTGGGTGAGGAAAAAGAATAGATGTAGATGTTGACTTCATGCGCGAAGCCTTTGAACTTACAGGGATGTTATTGAGATTCTAATCCGAGGGAAAAGATTCTTTATTTTCACGTGTCGTGTTATACGTGTGAGAGAGGCTATAAACAAATCGAAAAAAAGTATAATGCCAAAAGTTAGATAACCTAGATAGCTATTTTGCTACGTTAAAAAGTTAACGGTGTTTTCCTCATGCTTAAATTTTAAGTGAAAATTTGCAAAGGTTTAGGTGCAAGGTATGAGACTGTTAGAAGATGGCAAGACTCAGAAAACAGTCAGGGAACTGTGTATGTGTTTATCGTGTGTGGCACAGTTGGGGGAAGGGCGCAAGATAGGAGTGTTGAACATTGGACGGGGCGAGTACTGTGTTAAAAACAGGATGGGCGAAAATTGGTGTGTAGAATGGAAGTAAGCAAGAAATTGATGTTTGAATGTGATTGAAGGGTGAGGGAAGGTATTTGATAATTGGATTAGTTAGGAAACACGTGTTAGAAACGGTATGGGACAAGCATAGAGGTGAACACGAGCACTTAGAAGGAAGTGGTTGCTCCAAGGAAAAAGTTAAGTTGACTAAGATGAGAGTGGAGGGTGAAGAACGAAGGGAACGTGGCGAGGCACCGCGAGTGACATGAAAGCTTTTTTGTAATAGTTTCGGTGACGCAAAGTGGAAATGAATATCGGTTTGGTTAGAACAAGAGAGAAATCGACTAGTTTAAGAAAGAGAAGAATCAAGGGAGAGGGAGGGAAAGAATGGAAAATGGCTGGGGCGGAGAGGAAAGTGAAAAAAATCAGTTAAGACAGAGTAAGAGATAATAAAGAAGAGCGGAAGAGAAATAGGTTACAAGTGGGAGAGGTGATAGTGTGTGTGTGTGGGGGGGGGTGGATGACAGGTTTAGGGGGGCTGGGCTACATTCGCCGCAGGAGGAAGTGGGCGTGGCATGTTTTCCTCACTTTTAAAGAGACTATTTCTGGTGTGTGTGTGTGGAGGTCCCGGCGGCGCAGTGATCGATCCCCGCCTTGACCGGGAGGCCCTGCTGCTGCTACAGACCAGGCTTACCTTCGTATGAAAGCTGTCAATTGTAAAATCTTTGATCACATGCTTCAGATAGTGAGCTGCCTTTCTCACCTGTATCTCCATAAAGGCGCCATTGTGATTATCTTATCTTAAATATTCCATCACTATTAGTATCACATTTAAGTTGCTACTAACATGAAAGGCAGTGACGTTAAAGTTTAGAATTTGCGTGTTTGGTATACTAATTTTGGTTTTAAGTAAGACATGAGCTCTGGTTCTCTAACCGGAAATATTTTTCATTGCTATGCAATGTGTTCTTCCATCTTTACCTGTTTTTCCCATTGTGAAGGTTACCAGGAGAGACGGGAGCCATCTTGTCTGGTTACTACATCTCGGCGCCAGTTGGCAGTCAGAGAGGGCGTTTGTCTCTGCTGATAATGTTCACAAGAAACTATTTTTTTCTTATTTTTCCTTGCATTTTGATAATTAGTTTTTACGGTGTGAACCACCGTTTCACTGTCTTCTGTATATCCTTTTTTGTTTGTTTGTTTGGCGAGAGAGTCGCTCAGAAGTACGTTTAGTAGGGGCTTGGAACTGAAGTGGGACTATTGAAGAAAATTGAACACGATTAGGAAGCTTCTGAAGCTGGCCGAAGTTATATTTGGCGACGCATTTTTTCCAGTGAATCAGTTTTGATGTAATTTTAAAGGAGTAAAATGCAGTTATCGTTTAGGAAACATGATCTGCTCTAGGATGCTTTTATCGTGTACTTTTTATGAATTTTGGATGGATGGATACCCGGAATTTTAGCAGTTCCTTTAAAAAGCTGACTTTCGTTATGAGAGAGAGAGAGAGAGAGAGAGAGAGAGAGAGAGAGAGAGAGAGAGAGAGAGAGAGAGACAGACAGACAGAGAGAGAGAGAGACAGAGAGAGAGAGAGAGAGAGAGAGAGAGAGAGAGAGAGAGAGAGAGAGAGAGAGTTAAACACAATTGAGTCGATTATTGTCGATATAAAGTCTGTATCTTGAAATTACAACCAGCACGCATTCAAAAGTATAGTCTTTTTTTTTTCTCGGAAAACGTGTTTTGAATTTACCTGGCATGACTATATTGATACGTTTATAGCCTGTTTGTGTTAATGAAAGTAGTGGATTTGATCTCTCGTCTATGCATTGTCCTGCATAGGGCTGCCACGTCCTCCCACACCACTATGACTCCTTCCCTATCTGGCTGCCACGCCCTCCTTCATCGCCATCACTCCGTCCCTCCCTCCCTTGCCTTCCCTTTTTACCGCCACTCTCTTCCTCCCAGGCAACCAAACCCTCCCTCACACCACCACTTCCTCCCTCCTGGGCTACCACACCACCCCCTCACCACCACCACTCCCACTCTTTTTGGCCATCACATTTGAAATTGGGTATACCTGCTTCAGCGTTCTCTGGCAAAATGCTTTCGCTCTTACACCCCATAATCTATGTTGCATTTCTTCAGTTCTAGATCTCTCTCATTCTTTCTCAGATTCAGCCCTTCACTGGCCTGATAAAACTTCGTACCTTCATCAGAATCAGCCACGTAGATAGGTGTATGAACAAATATACGATGTTCTAATTTTACTGTGGTTACAAGCTTCCTTTTTTTTTTTTTTTTTCTAAGGCTGTATCTACATGTACTGTTTTATCGATGATTAAGTTGGTTAAGTGAAAAAAGACTTGTGACGTTTAGAATAATATTCAGTAATTTCATGTCCCATAGTATTATTTGGTACTCTACTGTTTATTGTTCGTTTGTTGTAAACCATTTTTACAAGGTTGACAGTGTTAATAGTTTTGGTCTTACGTAGCGGATACCGACTCTGGAACTTAAAATTTATGATTAAACATTACATTGCTTTCTCAGATTGACACTGTTTTGGGCTCTGCTTTCTCAGATGGTTTTGGTTACTGTTCTGGGCACTGCTTTCCCTGCTGTAGTTATGAGCATTGCTTCTTGCTGCTGTTTTGGGAACTGCTTTCTCTACAGCTGTTTTCCTACATTTTCTTATGGTGGTGTTTTGGACACTACTTCCTCCGCTGTTGGTAGCAAAGTTCTGTTGCTTTCAGCTGTGCCACCTCAGGTTCTGTTATGGGTAATGCCTTCTTTGTTCTTGTTTTAGACACTGCTTTCTCTTCTATTGTTTTGGGCATTGATTCGCCTGCTGTTTATTGGGTAGTTTCTTTTTGTTCTTTTGGGCGATGCTTCCTGTTTTTTTTTTTTTGGACACTTCCTCTTCCTTTATGGGCATCGATTCCCATGCTGCTCTTTTCTGGTACCTCCGTCTCTGTAGCAGATTTTGGTGTGGTTGCATGTGCAAATGGTTGGGCACTAGTCCCTTTTCTACTGTTTCGAGTAGACTACATGCTTTTTTTTCATTTACTTTAGTTTTTGTTACTAGCCTTCTAGCCAAATCCACTCTTTTCAGTTCACCACTCAATCTCCATTTTCACTAACGATGCTTCTTTCAGCTCCTTAGAAATACTGGACCAAGATCTCTTTGCTGGATGGTTTTCTTCCAGTTTTCCTTTGGTAATCAGTGTCCTCACAATTGTTCATGTAGTTAACTGAGAAATTGTCATCAGAGACTGGTCCATGCCAGGCAAAGACCCGACGAATCTCATAAAAAGATTTATTGATTTGTTCCATCAGTTCAGTTTTTTCACCCATAGGCATCAGAGTTTCTTTAGTCTTTTTATTAGTCTCTTGTTTGAGATTCTTAATCTTCTTCCATGCAATCCCAGACACTTTTAACCAACCAGTTTCCTGTTTGTCAGAGTTTGTATGATGAATAAAACTTAAAGTTTTCTGTTTTTCTGTATGTGGAAACTTAGATTATAGTAATTTTGATAACTGCATACAGAATTATAGGCACTTGAATTAGGTAATTACTCTCAGTAAGTGCCATGAATTATTTTTTGGAGTTACACGTAGAATAAATAGCAAAATAGGAGAATCTATCCAAATATCACCTTTTTTTTGTTTTTGTACATAAAGCATAAAGTGAAAATGAAAGGAAACATATGTATTCATGTTCAACATACATGTTTGAGCACTAAACAATTTAATCAAGAATAATGATATTGGTGATTAGTTCATTGGATTGAATTGAGTTCATTGGAGGTGAATTAAGAGAAGTAGCCTGAAACTAGAAGTAGAAGCGCTAAGTGCTCTTCAATAGGAAAGCTTTGAACTTTGTAATGTTAGTGTAGAAATTAATTGAACCTAACAGTGTAGCACCTTCTGTTAAATAAACTGAGCATATATGAGTATAGATATTGATGCCGATTTTATCTGAAATTTAAACCACACCAGATTTGTTTGCATTTGTATATCTCATTATTTCTCATGTTCCTCATCTATCCCCTTGACAGCACTGTTTTCAGTAAAAAGAATACAGGCTTGACAAGCAGATATTAGCTTACCAGGGAATCTGCGGGAAGATTGTTTATGACCTGGTGAGAAAGAAGAAAAAACCAGCACCATGTTTGGCTTCTGAAGAATGTTGGCCAAGACATCCTGGAGGATATGTCTGACAGTGCTCAGGATGAAAGGAATCGGTGAGTATCCATAGTAGTTTGCAGTACTTCCTGCTTTATGGACTGACTTATCCATTTGGTGTTTTAGACATTATTAAAAAGGTGGTCTTAGTATGTTACAGTAGACGAGCATGATGTGTCATATATGTGTGTACAGTTGAACTGAATCAGTTTTAATGGTTTCTTGTAATGCTGAACCTTAATGTGTGTGTGTGTGTGTGTGTGTGTTCCTCTGCCAGTTGAAGTGTTTATCTTTTTTTCCATGCTCTCATGCTCTCATTCTTTCGGATGTTATTCTTGTCTCCTGTGTAACATGGTAGACACATAGGGATCGCTTTGTCCATTTTTGTTGTGCTTTCCAGAAAAAAAAAGAAATTGAATGGTATAACACTCATTGACCCATTACTATAGTTTAGATTTCCCATGAGATATTTCACATACATGGAGGTTTAAGTGGGAACATATCCTCGTGTATAACATGAAACAAATTTCACAGTTGGCTATGGAACTTTATGAAGTTTTCCTAAAATCTAAAAATTTGAATAACATAAAACCCATTACCCTAGTTTGATTTGTTACTTGCACAGCATGGCAGAAACTTGGGATTGCTTTCTCCATCATCCTTATCATTATGTCTGTCATCAGCACTTTGCACTTTAACATGAAGATTAACCATGATCACATTTTGGAAAGTCTCATATGCTGATTAAACTTTATATTATAGAGATGTTTCCCACTAGCTAAAGAATAATATTGCTTAGAACTTTGAAAAATTACATCCATGGCTTTGGAACTTAAATACAGATTTTTTGGTATTTTCCAAAAAACATTTCCACCCAGTTTTATCTTGCTGCCAGAGACTGTCCTGCACAGCAGGTGACATGAATGTTCCATAGAACTCCTTTTATGTTGGAGAGTAACTTACAATAGTCAGAAATACTTTCAAAGTTTATTAGATAGAAACTTTGTTATGGAGTGTACATATGTTTGTATTTCAGCCAGATTTTGTTGTAGTGATACGACCACATTGTATCATATAAGATTAATTTTTGGGAGTAACATCAGAATATCTATTCACATTTTAGAATTTGGAGTGTGGATATCTTGCTGGAAGATAGGAATTTTGTAACAGTCTCACCCATATGCAGGGACCATTACTACTTGGTGAAAATATAGTGCTGTAACATAGCAGAAACCTTAAATAGAATCATACTATTTCTTGAGCTTTGGGGTGTGAGTTCCCTGTTGTAAGACATTGCATGGATCTATGCTGCTTCCCTAATTGCTAACAAGTGATGCCACATCTTGAAACTTGTAAGGCTTGGGAGGAAGTGAGCATTGGAATGTTATCATGTATTTTTCTGAAATGTAAAAGTTCCATGAGAAAAGGCTTCATTGTTTCCAGCCATATTTATTTATTTATTTATTTTGCTTTGTCGCTGTCTCCCGCGTTAGTGAGGTAGCGCAAGGAAACAGACGAAAGAATGGCCCATCCCGCACACATACACATGTATAGACATACACGTCCACACACGCAAATATACATACCTATACATTTCAATGTACACATATATATACACACACAGACATATATATATATACACATGTACATAATTCACACTGTCTGCTTTTATTTGTTTTCCATCGCCACCTCGCCACACATGGAATAACAACCCCCTCCCCCCTCATGTGTGCGAGGTAGCGCTAGGAAAAGACACCAAAGGCCCCATTCGTTCACATTCAGTCTCTAGCTGTCATGTGATAATGCACTGAAACCACAGCTCCCTTTCCACATCCAAGCCCCACGCAACTTTCCAATGTTTATCCCAGATGCTTCACATGCCCTGGTTCAATCCATTGACAGCACGTCGACCCCGGTATACCACATCGTTCCAATTCACTCTATTCCTTGCACGCCTTTCACCCTCCTGCATGTTCAGGCCCCGATCACTCAGAATCTTTTTCACTCCATCTTTCCACCTCCAATTTGGTCTCCCACTTCTCCTCGTTCCCTCCACCTCTGACACATATATCCTCTTGGTCAATCTTTCCTCACTCATTCTCTCCATGTGACCAAACCATTTCAAAACACCCTCTTCTGCTCTCTCAACCACACTCTTTTTACTTCCACACATCTCTCTTACCCTTACATTACTTACTCGATCAAACCACCTCACACCACATATTGTCCTCAAACATCTCATTTCCAGCACATCCACCCTCCTGCGCACAACTCTATCCATAGCCCACGCCTCACAACCATACAACATTGTTGGAACCACTATTCCGTCAAACATACTCATTTTTGCTTTCCGAGATAATGTTCTCGACTTCCAAACATTCTTCAAGGCTCCCAGAATTTTCGCCCCCCTCCCCCATCCTATGATTTACTTCCACTTCCATGGTTCCATCCGCTGCCAGATCCACTCCCAGATATCTAAAACACTTTACTTCCTCCAGTTTTTCTCCATTCAAACTTACCTCCCAATTGACTTGACCCTCAACCCTACTGTACCTAGTAACCTTGCTCTTATTCACATTTACTCTTAACTTTCTTCTTTCACACACTTTACCAAACTCAGTCACCAGCTTCTGCAGTTTCTTACATGAATCAGCCACCAGCACTGTATCATCAGCGAACAACAACTGACTCACTTCCCAAGCTCTCTCATCCACAACAGACTTCATACTTGCCCCTCTTTCCAAAACTCTTGCATTCACCTCCCTAACAACCCCATCTATAAACAAATTAAACAACCATGGAGACATCACACACCCCTGCCGCAAACCTACATTCACTGAGAACCAATCACTTTCCTCTCTTCCTACACGTACACATGCCTTACATTCTCGATAAAAACTTTTCACTGCTTCTAACAACTTGCCTCCCACACTATATATTCTTAAAACTTTCCACAGAACATCTCTCTCAACTCTATCATATTCCTTCTCCAGATCCATAAATGCTACATACAAATCCATTTGTTTTTCTAAGTATTTCTCACATACATTCTTCAAAGCAAACACCTGATCCACACATCCTCTACCACTTCTGAAACCACACTGCTCTTCCCCAATCTGATGCTCTGTACATGCCTTCACCCTCTCAATCAATACCCTCCCATATAATTTACCAGGAATACTCAACAAACTTATACCTCTGTAATTTGAGCACTCACTCTCATCCCCTTTGCCTTTGTACAATGGCACTATGCAAGCATTCCGCCAATCCTCAGGCACCTCACCATGAATCATACATACATTAAATAACCTTACCAACCAGTCAATAATACAGTCACCCCCTTTTTTTAATAAATTCCACTGCAATACCATACAAACCTGCTGCCTTGCCGGCTTTCATCTTCCGTAAAGCTTTTACTCCCTCTTCTCTATTTACCAAATCATTTTCCCTAACCCTCTCACTTTGCACACCACCTCGACCAAAACACCCTATATCTGCCACTCTATCATCAAACACATTCAACAAACCTTCAAAATACTCACTCCATCTCCTTCTGACATCACCACTACTTGTTATCACCTCCCCATTAGCCCCCTTCACTGAAGTTCCCATTAGCTCCCTTGTCTTATGCACTTTATTTACCTCCTTCCAAAACATCTTTTTATTCTCCCTGAAATTTAATGATACTCTCTCACCCCAACTCTCATTTGCCCTCTTTTTCACCTATTGCACCTTTCTCTTGACCTCCTGCCTCTTTCTTTTATACCTCTCCCACTCATTTGCATTTTTTCCCTGCAAAAATCGTCCAAATGCCTCTCTCTTCTCTTTCACTAATAATCTTACTTCTTCATCCCACCACTCACTACCTTTTCTAATCAACCCACCTCCCACGCTTCTCATGCCACAAGCATCTTTTGCGCAAGCCATCACTGCTTCCCTAAATACATCCCATTCCTTCCCCACTCCCCTTACCTCCTTTGTTCTCACCTTTTTCCATTCTGTACTCAGTCTCTCCTGGTACTTCCTCACGCAAGTCTCCTTCCCAAGCTCACTTACTCTCACCACTCTCTTCACCCTTACATTCTCTCTTCTTTTCTGAAAACCCATACAAATCTTCACCTTCGCCTCCACAAGATAATGATCAGACATCCCTCCAGTTGCACCTCTCAGCACAGTAACATCCAAAAGTCTCCCTTTCGTGCGTCTATCAATTAACATGTAATCCAATAACGATCTCTGGCCATCTCTCCTACTTACATAGGTATACTTATGTATATCTCGCTTTTTAAACCAGGTATTCCCAATCACCAGTCCTTTTTCAGCACGTAAACCTACAAGCTCTTCACCATTTCCATTTACAACACTGAACACCCCATGTATACCAATTATTCCCTCAACTGCCACATTACTCACCTTTGCATTCAAATCACCCATCACTATAACCCGGTCTTGTGCATCAAAACCGCTAACACACTCATTCAGCTGCTCCCAAAACACTTGCCTCTCATGATCTTTCTTCTCATGCCCAGGTGCATATGCACCAATAATCACCCATCTCTCTCCATCAACTTTCAGTTTTACCCATATCAATCTAGAATTTACTTTCTTACACTCTATCACATACTCCCACAACTCCTGATTCAGGAGTAGTGCTACTCCTTCCCTTGCTCTTGTCCTCTCACTAACCCCTGACTTTACTCCCAAGACATTCCCAAACCATGCTTCCCCTTTACCCTTGAGCTTCGTTTCACTCAGAACCAAAACATCCAGGTTCCTTTCCTCAAACATACTACCTATCTCTCCTTTTTTCTCACACACATGAGGGGGGAGGGGTATGTTATTCCATGTGTGGTGAGGTCCCGATGGGAATAAATAAAGGCAGACAGTATGAATTATGTTCATGTGTATATATGTATATGTCTGTGTGTGTATATATATGTATACATTGAGATGTATAGGTATGTATATTTGCATGTGGGGACATGTATGTATACACACGTGAATGTGGGTGGGTTGGGCCATATATATATATATATATATATATATATATATATATATATATATATATATATATATATTATTTTTTTTTTTTATTATACTTTGTCGCTGTCTCCCGCGTTTGCGAGGTAGCGCAAGGAAACAGACGAAAGAAATGGCCCAACCCACCCCCCATACACATGTATATACATACGTCCACACACGCAAATATACATACCTACACAGCTTTCCATGGTTTACCCCAGACGCTTCACATGCCTTGATTCAATCCACTGACAGCACGTCAACCCCGGTATACCACATCGCTCCAATTCACTCTATTCCTTGCCCTCCTTTCACCCTCCTGCATGCTCAGGCCCCGATCACACAAAATCTTTTTCACTCCATCTTTCCACCTCCAATTTGGTCTCCCTCTTCTCCTTGTTCCCTCCACCTCCGACACATATATCCTCTTGGTCAATCTTTCCTCACTCATCCTCTCCATGTGCCCAAACCACTTCAAAACACCCTCTTCTGCTCTCTCAACCACGCTCTTTTTATTTCCACACATCTCTCTTACCCTTACGTTACTCACTCGATCAAACCACCTCACACCACACATTGTCCTCAAACATCTCATTTCCAGCACATCCATCCTCCTGCGCACAACTCTATCCATAGCCCACGCCTCGCAACCATACAACATTGTTGGAACCACTATTCCTTCAAACATACCCATTTTTGCTTTCCGAGATAATGTTCTCGACTTCCACACATTCTTCAAGGCCCCCAGGATTTTCGCCCCCTCCCCCACCCTATGATCCACTTCCGCTTCCATGGTTCCATCCGCTGCCAGATCCACTCTCAGATATCTAAAACACTTCACTTCCTCCAGTTTTTCTCCATTCAAACTCACCTCCCAATTGACTTGACCCTCAACCCTACTGTACCTAATAACCTTGCTCTTATTCACATTTACTCTTAACTTTCTTCTTCCACACACTTTTCCAAACTCAGTCACCAGCTTCTGCAGTTTCTCACATGAATCAGCCACCAGCGCTGATAGCATGTGTAAAAGCCTTATGTAAAGATTAATGGATGAATGGAATGTAATTCAGGAGATATCATAGTGTGCCTTATAATTGCTTGGATCTGTATGCTGACTTTGTCCTGGTGCTTATGATTGCCCATAATACTTCATGCATGAACTCTGCTTCACTCTTGTCAGTAACATTTATGAACCAACAAGATTTCAGATAGGAAATTGCCTATGAATAACATCATTGTACTACACTATTTTATTAAGTACTAATTCATAGATTGCATACTCTTATACTTAATGTGCAGGATTTGCTAAATGTTATATCTAACTAGATTCAGTTGTCATGCACTTCTTTGTTTGTGTGTAAAGTTTTCACAGTTAAAGAAAGACCTGAACACTGCTGTAGTAGTAGCTGCATGTAATTATTATTACATGGATCGCATTCCCCTGGTATGATGGACGAGTTTGCTGTTATTCATAAATAAATGAGATATAGTAAGGTGAGAGGTGCCATTTTAGAATTATTTAAGATTAATGTTGATGCACTTAACTGTCCTTATGAAGTTAAAGGAGATTGATGCAAGTAGAATCTTGCCTAATATCTCCTTCTACTTGAATCATTGGTGTAGGAGTAACCTCAGCCAAGTTGTTGATTGTGGAGTGTATATGTCTGTAGCTTGCACTCTAAATAGTAAGAAAAGAAAAAAGGAATAGTTAACTGAGCCTGGGGGTTTAATGATCTTAAATAGATTGTTATACAGGGAGGAAGGTAAAGAAAAAGACTTTAATTCTTAATTAACATTTTTACAAAGGATCTGTATACACGCTGATCCTTTTTTTTGAAAGTGTTACTTCTTCATGTTTAGAGATGAATAATTTGGCACTTGAAGAGAATCTCAGTCCAAAAGAAAATGATAACTAAAGGGAAGAAATGTCATAGTCCATCATTCCTAATATAACCCACATGTTTGAAAATTTGATTATGTGCATTAATGATCCTTATGTGAAATCACCTCCTTTGCATATACTAATGTTTGCATGTTACCTGATGCATAGCCAGGGGTCCAGCAGGGACTTCCATAGGGGAGGAGGTCAACAACCAAGCCGTGGTTATAAAGATGTTACTGATCAAGTCACTGATGAGCTGGGAACGCTAAGGTCAGTATTATGCTGACTTCTATAAGCTTTTTCAGCCAGTGGTCCTGGTTAAGGAACTTTGCATGAGTAAAGCTTCACTGGATGCAGATAAAAGGAATTTGATAATAGTCTTTTAGTGATACTAGAATTTTTCTAATGTGAAGAGTATAGAATTGCTACAGGAACATCAGTATAAATTACAATTTACAAGGTTGTAAGCTTGTGTAAGCAGTAGAGAATGGATAGCCAAATTTCATGTACATCAAAGGATAAAACTGAAATTATTTCATCAGGGTTGATAACCATTCTAAACTTTTGTTAAGCAGTCTTAATCCAAGCATTCAAAAGAATGCTTCTCTATTTCTCTTTGACGGGCAACTTTCTTCTGCTTGAACTGAGAGAGTATAAACTTATAAAGTAATTCATTATGTTTATTCCCCAGACCCAACAATCCTCCACAAGGTGGCTATTATGATGGGTAAGTAAGTTTCCGTGTTGATGTGGTACTAACTACATGTATTCTGTATATTCTTTATTTTTATGATGGCTCAATAGCTGCATTATGTATAAATATGCTGGCATTTTAAGGACATTAGAAAATGCATAGGAAGTATAATTTTTAGAAATTTTATTAAAGATATAGATGAATTCATATTCAGATTTATTCCCTTTTCACTTTAGTATAAAGCAGCTCTTGAGGCACAGGTTTCATTTTCATTGCTTTTGATCAGGGGTGAGTACATAGAATTGATACAGTGGAGCACTGTATAGGAGAGAAATTCAGGTTTATCACCTTTTCTTTCTTTTCTTTCATACTATTCGCCATTTCCCGCATTAGCAAGGTAGCGTTAAGAACAGAGGACTGGGCCTCTGAGGGAATGTCCTCACCTGGCCTCGTTCTCTGTTCCTTCTTTTGGAAAATAAAAAAAAAAAAAAAAAAAAAAAAAAAATAAAAAATAAATAAAAAAAAAAACGAGAGGGGAGGATTTCCAGCCCCCCGCTCCCTCCCCTTTTAGTCGCCTTCTACGACATGCAGGGAATACGTGGGAAGTATTCTTTCTCCCCTATCCCCTATCACCATTAGAGTGAATTCTTTGGGTCATAAGATTTAATTTAAGAATATATGGTGTGGGAGGCAAGTTGTTAGAAGTAGTGAAAAGTTTTTATCGAGGATGTAAGGCATGTGTACGTGTAGGAAGAGAGGAAAGTGATTGGTTCTCAGTGAATGTAGGTTTGCGGCAGGGGTGTGTGATGTCTCCATGGTTGTTTAATTTGTTTATGGATGGGGTTGTTAGGGAGGTAAATGCAAGAGTCCTGGAAAGAGGGGCAAGTATGAAGTCTGTTGGGGATGAGAGAGCTTGGGAAGTGAGTCAGTTGTTGTTCGCTGATGATACAGCGCTGGTGGCTGATTCATGTGAGAAACTGCAGAAGCTGGTGACTGAGTTTGGTAAAGTGTGTGGAAGAAGAAAGTTAAGAGTAAATGTGAATAAGAGCAAGGTTATTAGGTACAGTAGGGTTGAGGGTCAAGTCAATTGGGAGGTGAGTTTGAATGGAGAAAAACTGGAGGAAGTGAAGTGTTTTAGATATCTGGGAGTGGATCTGTCAGCGGATGGAACCATGGAAGCGGAAGTGGATCATAGGGTGGGGGAGGGGGCGAAAATTTTGGGAGCCTTGAAAAATGTGTGGAAGTCGAGAACATTATCTCGGAAAGCAAAAATGGGTATGTTTGAAGGAATAGTGGTTCCAACAATGTTGTATGGTTGCGAGACGTGGGCTATGGATAGAGTTGTGCGCAGGAGGATGGATGTGCTGGAAATGAGATGTTTGAGGACAATGTGTGGTGTGAGGTGGTTTGATCGAGTAAGTAACGTAAGGGTAAGAGAGATGTGTGGAAATAAAAAGAGCGTGGTTGAGAGAGCAGAAGAGGGTGTTTTGAAATGGTTTGGGCACATGGAGAGAATGAGTGAGGAAAGATTGACCAAGAGGATATATGTGTCGGAGGTGGAGGGAACGAGGAGAAGAGGGAGACCAAATTGGAGGTGGAAAGATGGAGTGAAAAAGATTTTGTGTGATCGGGGCCTGAACATGCAGGAGGGTGAAAGGAGGGCAAGGAATAGAGTGAATTGGAGCGATGTGGTATACAGGGTTTGACGTGCTGTCAGTGGATTGAATCAAGGCATGTGAAGCGTCTGGGGTAAACCATGGAAAGCTGTGTAGGTATGTATATTTGCGTGTGTGGACGTGTGTATGTACATGTGTATGGGGGGGGGGGGTTGGGCCATTTCTTTCGTCTGTTTCCTTGCGCTACCTCGCAAACGCGGGAGACAGCGACAAAGTATAAAAAAAAAAAAAAAAAAGAAATAAGATTTAATCATAGTTTAGGAAACCTTGAATTAGGAAATGCTTTCATTCTCTGTGATTGTATTATGTATTATGTTAGCTAATCTTTAGTCTTTATTGTTGTAACTCTGGCTTTTGTTGTTACAATTGAATGTAAGATGAATTTTGGAACAGAAGATTGTTTTCATTTGAAGTTTTTTTTTTTCGAGACAGGCAAAAGTTGACATCAAGACCAGGCCTTTAATGAAATATAGAGAGGATTATAAAAGAGAAAAAGAAGACACAAGCGAAAGTATTTACGAATTTTGGAGGAAGTGAAAAACCTGCCTTTTAAAATGTGTCAGGTCGTAGTTTTTGGAAAAGACATTAGAAGGTAGAGAGTCCAAAGCTTCGAGGTGTAGGGAAGGAAACAGTTATCAAAATAGCCTAGTCTTAAGGTGCCAGTCCCCACACAGTAATCATGAGACACAACAACTTGCCAAGTAGCTAGTGGTGGTGGCACACAAGCAGACAGCTCTTGGAAGCAAAAACCAAAGTAAAATTTATAGAAAAGAGAAAGTGAACCAACATTGTGGTGTAGGGTAAGTGGGTCAAGTTTGGAAGTTACCTTGGGAGTGCTGTTGACTCAACTCTGTCAAGTAAGGATGCAGAGCTTTAACCACCCCAGATGTAAGAGTAGTACTCCATATGAGGATGAATCAATCCTCTGTATAAATGGAGCAACTGTTTGGAAGAAGAGAAGTTTCATCTCTAAACAGGACACCCACTAATAACATGTATGTTTAGTGAGTCAAGAGGTGGAATTACAGAACCATCAAAGGAGGGATGAGAGTTGTGGGGAGTTTTTGATAGATATCATGTCCAAGTCTGGCTTTATTGAGGAAGCTGTCAAGACGAGATGCAGATCTAGTAACAGTAGAATTGGATGATGTGAATTTTCGAGTCATTAGCATATAAGTGCATTTGGTTATTTGGGGAAGAGAGGAAATCAGTGAAAAAAAGGAGAAAAAGTGTAGGAGACAGGACAGAATCTTGAGGGACACCGCTGTTGATAGAGAAAGATGGGGGGAATGCTGATCCATCAACTACCACAGAGGAAGCTAGATATGAGAGCAGACTGAAGGAGGAGAGCTTGGAGATGAGACCCCAGTGCCATACCCTGTCAAAAGCTTTGGATATGTCAAGGGCAACTATGCATGACTCCCCCAAATTAGCAAGGTATGAAAGAATATCACCAGTGGATCTCGCCTAACGGAAGCCATACTGTTAATCAGAGTCAAGACTATGAGTTTTGAGGTGTCTAAGGATTTTAGTTAAGGAGGGATTCAAAGACTTTGGAAATGGTAGATGTCAAAGCAATAGGATGATAGTTAGAGGAGTCAGAATGGTCACCCTTCTTAGGGATGGGATGTATCAATGCATGCTTCTGAGAAGGAAAAAATTTTGTTTTTAAACCAAAACAGAAAAGATGAGCAAGCACAGGTGTAAGTTCAGAGGCACACTCTTTCAATACATGGGGATGGATGTTATCAGGACATTAAGCCTTGCATGCCAGAGAGAAGCACTTTTTGGACAGTCTGAAAAAAGATTATGTGTAGGGGCATAGGATTAGTATGAGGAGCATTAGAGGTGAGGAAATGTTAGAATCATCCAAAGTGGAGTTAGGGGAGAAAGGGGAACCAAAGAGGGTTGCTTTGTCTATGGCAGAGACAGTCATAGAACCATCAGAATGGAAATTTGAAGGAAAGGTAGAGTGACAGTTGTTAGAGATGCCCTTAGCTAAAAACCAGAAATACCTGTCAGTGGATGACAAGGAGAGAAGATCATACTTTTTTTAAATAAAGGAATGCTTTGCCTGGTGGATAACATGCTTGCAGTGATTATGGGCAGTGATAAAAGCTTAATGGGAGTCAGAGGAAGGAGAGTTTTTCAAAGCCAAATATGCCTAATCCCTTGCCTGAATGGCCTCAGAAACGATTTTAGAGACTGACCCTTGAGAAGTCAGAGTTACTCTTGACTATCTTAAATTACTCATGGTAATGCACATTTATGAAACTAGTCCACAAAACAGTTGTACCTTTGAAAATGTGCCATAAAGAGGTTTTAAAGTTCAAATAGTATTATGGTGACAATCCAAAATTAATTCATCCATGAAAGAGTTGACTGATATGTTTTTGCTTTGTTGCTTATCTGTGAAACTAGAGTACACATTAGATAAGGCTTGACACAAGGTAGTTTCTCACTAATGTCATTTTGATTTATGACCCTCTTGAAGTTGAAGGGTAAAGTTATTGTCAAGTAATACCTACCATGTGATACCTGCATAAACATCTAGACAACTGAGGATGAATTGCCGAAACTTAGGAGTGAGGGCTTAATTTTGAGATATTGAAAAAAGTGGTAACTGAAAAGAGCATGATATTGTTAACTCTTTAGTCATATAAGAAGTTTGAGTAAGGTGTTTGAATTCTGTCTGATCATCTTGTCATGACTGAATATCTTAATTTTTGTAACGAATGATGTAATCATGAACATTTATTAATATATTTTATTTTGATGAAATTATTTATTATCATAAGAATCTTAAGGACAGTATTAGCAGTTTTCTACTTATAAACTTTAAATTTTTTTATTTAGATAATTTGGGTGTCATGTATATTCCTTAGAAATAATTATGTTATGTAGATATTTTTCATATGTATTATTTTTGTTTTTCCTTTTGCACTCTTCTATTGAGTTTTGACTTGTATTTAGGGGCCAAGGTGGTGGACAGTATGGTGGCAGCCAGCAGTATGGTCAAAACCAGTATGGTGGAGGCCAGCAACACTATGGTGGAGGTCAGCAGCAGTATGGTGGTGGCCAGCAAGGTGGTGACATGCTCTCTGGTTTAATTGGTGGATTTCTAGGAGGGTAAGTTTTGTATTGCATTACAGTTGGTATCTTATGAGTGTCTTGTTCCAGGTGATTTGATACACACACACACACACACACACACACACACACACACACACACACACACACACAGGGTTTTAGGGAAAGGTCATGTTTAACTAACCTCTTAGAGTTCTACTCAATAGTAAGCTGAGTCCATAACAAAAGGGAAAGCTGGGTGAATTGTCTTTATGTGGACTTTCCAGAAAGCATTTGGCATGACTGCACGGGAGTTTGAATAAGAAAGTGGATCACTAGAGAGGAATAAGGGGGAAACTCTTATAATGGAAGAAAGATTGTCTGAGTGGGAGGGAACAAAGTGTACATTTTAGGAGAGCGGTGTGTAATTGGGTTGAGGTGACCAACAGAGTGCCACAGGGCTCTGTTCTGGCACTTTTACTCTTTTTGATCTTTATTAATGACTTCCCTATAGGTTTGGAATCCTACTTGAATTTGTTTATAAGTGATGCAAGGTCATGAGGGAAGTAGTTGATGAAATTCAACCTGAGCAAATGTAAAGCAGTTGAAGTTGGGACAAAGCAAAAGACAGCCTCTATATGATTATCACCTTGCAGGAAATAAGTTCAGAATGTAAGGACTTGGGAGGCAACATCATCCCTTACCTGTTGCTAGAGTCCCATATTAAGAGAAAAGGCAAGGGGACAAACTGTCTGCTGGTAAATATCAGAATAGCTTTCATGTATATGGAGAAGGAAATATTTAGCAAGCTCCTCATATCCAACATAAAGGCAAAACTAAAATATGCTTCTGAGGTTTGGCCACTACACCTTAAGAAATGCAGGGAGTGCATAGAGGGGTTCCAGAGGAAGGCAACAAAGATGGTACCATAATTAAGAGAGCTAAGCTACTGGGAAAGGCTGGAGGCTTTAAATTTACCTACCTCAGAAGAAAGAAGAGTGAAGGTAACCTAATCATAACCTTTAAGTATTCCAAAGAGATTTGAACCTTGGACAGTTTATCAAGAGATGTGGGGATAGAGCAATTGTAGGACGCAACATGAAATTAAGTAAGAAACTTGTAAAGAAGGGTGTAAAGAAATATCTTTATTGCATAAGAGTGGTGGAAGAATGGAACAGATTGACTGAGGACATCAACATAAATGTAAGAGGTTGCATGATAGAGAATGTTCAAGATATGTGACCCCACGAGTACAAAAGCTTATGTACAAATGATAATCACACACACACAGACACACACACACACACACACACACACAGAGATGTAAGTTTGAATGGAGAAATATTGGAGGAAGTGAGGTGTTTTAGATATCTGGGAATGGACTTGGGAGTGAATGGAGCTATGGAAGTGGAATTGAGTCGTAGGGTGGGGGAGGGAGCCAAGGTCCTGGGAGCAATGAATAATGTGTGGAAAGAAAGATTGTTATCTTGGAGAGTGAAAATTATGTTTGAAGGAATTGTAGTTCCAACAATATCATATGGTTGTGAAGCATGGTCTATATATAGGGTTGTATGGAGGAGAGTGGATATGTTGGAAATGAGATGTTTGAGGACAATACGTGGTGTGAGGTGGTTTGATTGAGTAAGTGATGAAAGGGTAAGAGAGATGTGTGGTAATAAAAAGTTTGGTTGAGAGAGCAGAAGTGGTTGTGTTGAAATGGTTTGGACATATGGAGAGAATGAATGAGTAAAGGTTGACAAATTGGATCTATGTGTCAGAGATAAAGGGAACAAGGATAAGGGGAGACCAAATTGTAAGTGAAGGGTGGAGTGAAAAAGATTTTGAGTGATTGGGGCATGAACTTGCAGGAGAATGAAACTCATGAATGGGATAGAGTAAATTGGGATGATGTGGTATACAGGGGTTGACATGCTGTGTCAGTGGAGTGAACCAGGGCATGTGACACATCCAGGGTAAACCACAGAAAGGTGTTTAGGGCCTCGTTGTGGATAGGGAGCTCTGGTTTCATGACATATACACATGACAACTAGAAAATGGATGTGAGCAGATGCATCCTTTCTTCTTCTGCTCCTGTTGCTATGTTTCTGATGCAGGAAACAGCAATAAAGTATGAAGATAAGATGAACGTATTTGAATATATGTACTCACAAATATGTACATGCTACATACTCTTGGTATTATACCTTTATTTCACAGTAGTAAATCTTATTATTCTTGTTGAGTTAAGGGACAAGGGTTGGTATGAGACTACTTAGTGTGAAACCAAGAACAAGAATATTCGTTTGATACACATTGACCCTTTTATGATTTCAGTCTGGTATTCTACTCAGTACATCCTGCTGGCTTTTAGTCAATATTTATGTATTCATGAATCAATCACATCCAGTAGTTGATTTTAGTTCATTAAAAATAAACATTATCCATGCAGTAATATTTCCTGGCATTTGATTGGCTGTTATAATGTAAGAATGTAATGAATATTCTTTTTTGTCAAAGATTTCAGAATGAGTAGAATTATTGGAGTACAAAATGAGTAGTTGATAATATACTAATTATAATTTGTTAAACAGTAATCTTGCCATAATTCCTTCTGACATACAGTGGTGGAAGTAACCAGCCACAGGGTCCATATAGTCCACCTCAAGGCCAATATGGAGGTGGTCAATATGGTCCTGGTCCGCATGGTCCACCTCAGGGTCAGTACGGAGGTGATCAGTATGGTCCTGGTCCATATGGCCCTCCCCCTGGTCAGTATGGTGGAGGTTATGGCCCTCCACAAGGCCAGTATGGACCAGGAGGAGAGGGAGGGTATGGGCCACCACCTAATCAACAGCAGGGTGGCAGTGCTGGTATGGCAGGCATGGCAGCCAACTTCATCGGTGGGATAATGGGGTGAGCATAGCTGCCACCATATTGCCTGCCTGCAGAGACCTAACTAACATAATAATGCAAGGACTATAATATCATTATATTCCTTCCTATTAAATGTTTTGGAAATGTTAACAGTAGCAGAAGTCTGTTATGTAGGAAAATTTACTATAGGGATGATGGGAAAAGCTATCCGGAGGAGTTGGATATGTTGGATATTGGAGTTATAAAATAAGGACTGTGGAGTAGATGTGTTAAGTAGGCTTTAGGGATGCATTGATGAAATAATGACAGCATGTGAAAAAAGTTACATAAAATATATGGATATAGGTATATGCAGCTTGAAATTATTATTGAAATGCGTAGCGTACATAAAACAAGATAGAAGTAGCTGTATTCAGAATAGTTTACTGAAACATGTCAGAAATGGTTAGAGATGCTTTGTGAATTGAATGTGATTTAGTGGAATAGGGAGGAGATACCGATAAGTCAGAGAGTAGAGTATGCATTGGTTACTTGTTGTATATGCAGTTCTTCATTGATTTATTCTGTATATTATGGAGAACAGGTTTAGGGTGGCTAGCATGAATGGAGAAGCAGAATTAAAGTGTATGGAAGAAAGCCAGTCAGTACAGTTTTGTACAAGAAAGGGAATTTGATTGTAATTATAGATAATTGAAAGTTGGTCATTTTGTAAAGACATGAATGAATGGATTAGATGAAGATAGAAGGTAGAGATATTTTATAAGCTTGGTAGGGTATAAACTGAAATGGAGGATGATTATTGTGCTGAAAAATCACATTTTTGGCACCATTCATTGAGAATTATATTAAAAGGTAAAGTGAAAGTTTGCATAGATAGAGAGTTATTGGAAAGAATGTTTTAACTGGCTTTGATGTCTGCATGAGGGACAGTCCTTCTTTGAAGGTTGACTGTAAGAACACAAGGGTTTATGCATATATTTTCATTTTTCTTATCTAGTTTATTCTAGTTACTTTACTTTTCTTATGTAATGCATTCACAGTATTAACTTTCCTTATAGTTTCATAGGTATCTGTAGTAGTGGTGTTAGTGTTGATAGTGCTATTAGTAATACAAATTTTTAAATCATTGTTACTCATTTCAGTTCATGAATTTATGTTTCATCTTTTATGTATTTAGGTTATCGTTTTGGAGATGTAAAAAGAATAGTTATGAGTTATTCAATTTCAAGAATGTACTGAAGTGTGTCAGAAATGATTGATGACTTCTTTTTTGTTTTGTTGTGATTTGTGTTGAGTGTACTTCAGGAGATACTGTCATAAGGGAGAAGCTTAGTGATTAGCATTATGGATAAACTCTATTAGATAGTTGATTCATTGATAAGGCATGTTAAGGAAAATATGATAAACTTTTAGAAATTCATGATTAAGATTAAGAAGAAATTATTCTGCTAGGCTCACTTTGCTTGACCCTAACATAATGAAATGTTTTAAAGGTACTGAACAGAGTTTATTTTTATAAAGTTCAAAATTTAGACACACTTTTAACTCTTTGGAATATCAGAATTATGTATTCACTTAAGCTGAATCATAGCATGATTAATAAACTTTGAAGCTAGGGTTCACCATTTACAATTAACATGTGGTGGAGTTCTGTACTGAAGCATGCATCTCTGTCTTGCTCACTAACATATCAAGCATAACAATGAATGTTTGATTATATCCTGTGAAGTTTTTTTTTTGTACCATCTTGCTTAACCTCTAGTTTTATTGTTTCTAGTCCCAACAGTGTTTTTTTGTACTTTTATTAAATTATTGCTGTTTTCTAGTGGTATTATATGTCATTTTATTTCAGTGAATAAGTTTAAGTTATCCCTGGGGATAGGGGATTAAGAATACTTCCCACGTATTCCCTGCGTGTTGTAGAAGGCGACTAAAAGGGGAGGGAGCGGGGGGCTGGAAATCCTCCCCTCTCGTTTTTTTTTTTTTTAATTTTCCAAAAGAAGGAACAGAGGGGGCCAGTTGAGGATATTCCAAAAAAGGCCCAGTCCTCTGTTCTTAGCGCTACCTCGCTAACGCGGGAAATGGCGAATAGTTTAAAAGAAAAAAAAGAAAAGTTTAAGTTATCCAACTTTTAGATGTCCCTTTCTTTCAAATGTAACTTTCTTCTCTCACACATTTGTTGTACTTCTCAGGCTATTTGAAATATAGCCTTTCATTTTTTATTAAGATAAGTTTGTGCTGCTCACATTGTTCAACCATTATTAACTTTGCAGGATTAGGGGCTATATTGAAGATTGAGTATAAGTGAAACTTATAGTTTACTAGTGATAACTATGATATTTTCACTGTACAGTGGTAAAAGAATCCAGAAGATGTATAAAGTGAGACTTCTATCTGTTCATTATGTTGCTTCTCTTGTAATTATTTTTCCTTTGCATGTACTGATTTATTTGTTTGTTATTTTTTCCTGGAGGTTTCATTCCCTCTTCAGTTGAGTACTTAAATGACTCAAATGGTCTGCTTCATTGTTTTCACATAGGAAAAACAGACAACAAAAGGCCAGTTGGCCCATATTTGAGTTACCTGTTTGAACTCAAATCTACATACTCTTTGTGTATGTACATTGATATATAGTGCATTTTGTTTTTAGCTGTAATAGTTTATCCATTAGAAGGAGATTTGACTATTGCTGACACTTCTAATGAGTAGCTGGCCTTCCCAAAGTACTGCCAGTGGATGTTTGCCAATTTTGAAATGGTTCACCAGTACAGATGCACCTTGGTTTGGCTAACAAGCTGTCAGCTATCCAATCAAGGTGATAGTGTGCCAGGCTGCATGATACAGGTCAGTCAGCTCTTCATTGAATATTTTCCTGTTGACTTACTCAACCAGCCATCCTTGGAGAAAGGAACTGGTGCTGTTGTTTATCTTTCTACATATGTTATTGGTGCTCCTGGACTCTGCTTGAAAAATGGTTACAATATAAGTTAGATATTACCTTCAGTGAGGCTGTATCATCGTCAGGGGATGGAAGGGAATATTGTGTCCTTGAAAACATTCCCACTTCAGAGAAATTCGACTTACCCTGCTTGCATATGGAGTACAGCTTTAGAGTTGCAGGAGTTACATAAAGGGGTCTTCAGGTTACACACTTATACCATCTATGACAGAATCTTTAACTTGATTCTCAATTATATAAGGTGGATCATTTGTAGGAATTTTGCAAAACTGGGTTTCTCAACCCTGTATCCTAACCCCACTGGGTTAAGGAGGACAGCAGATGTTTAGTTCCCAACGGCTAGGACTGCTGCCTTGCTATCCTCTTTTTTGCTGCAAATGGTGAAAAATACCTTAATTCACAGTAATTTTATCTTTTCCTTGGCCATGTATCCAATTCATTGACAATACATTGTGGCAGGATGAATTGCTGGGTTGACTGAGGACTGGCTGGAATGACCATGATTTGCACCTTTGTGGGCTTGATCCTAGGCAGGCCATATATGTGTTACAATCATTATTGCAAGTCACTGTACTATTTATTGTAGAATGAGCTCTATTCCAAATGTAGGTAAAATCTTTTAGATATGATAGAGCTGATAAAGTTCAGAAATTTTTAAATGCTTTTGAATATTCCAAATACAGGTAAAATCTTTTAAGTACAATAGAGCTGATAAAGTTCAAAAATTTTTTAAATGCTTTCGAAAAAACTGATGAGTTTTGCCTTCTTTGGGCTTTGGTATTGAGATTATTTAATCCAATATTATTTTGAGTTTTTGTTAGTAATAATGACGAATTAAAGAATTTTTCTTTACACTTAGTTCTGCAAAGGTGGGAATTTTTTGTGTCCCAGCTCCCATGGTATTAATTGTGTACAGTAGTCATAACATCCTGTGATTTTGGATATAGGGTAGCTTTTTTGTCTTTTATGGAAGATGAATAGTATAATGAGATTTGGATAAGATAGGTCTTTAACCATTTATGAAAGTTCTATAATCATTTTGAGGGCTTGAATCTTTATAAAGTTTCTGTAGATTCTAGATTTGATAGGGGCACTTGGATTGATGTATGTAGATGCCTTTGTAAGAATTTTACTGTCTTGTGGTTAAGCTAGAATTTATGGGAATTCTTGAGTGATTCTTTGGGATTGCACCTTTTCTCCTCATTTTCAAGATGTGACACTATTACAACAAATCTTGCATTCACCTCCCTAACAGCCCCATCCATAAACAAATTAAACAACCATGGAGACATCACGCACCCCTGCTGCAAACCAACATTCACTGAGAACCAATCACTTTTCTCTCTTCCTACTCATACACTTGCTTTACATCCTTGATAAAAACTTTTCACTGCTTCTAGCAACTTATCTCCCTCACCATATATTCTTAGTATCTTCCACAAAGCATATGTATCCACTCTATCATATTCCTTCTCCAGATCTATAAATGCTATGTACAAATCCATTTGTTTTTTCAAGTATTTCTCGCATACATTCTTCAAAGCAAACACCTGATCCAAACATCCTCCACCACTTCTGAAACCACACTGCTCTTCCCCAGTCTGGTGCTCTGTACATTCCTTTACCCTCTCAATCAATACCCTCCTATATAATTTCCCAGGAATACTCAACAAACTTATACCTCAGTAATTTGAACACTCACCTTTATCCCCTTTGCCTTTATACAATGGCACTATGCATGCATTTTGCCAGTCCTCAGGCACTTCTGAGAATTGACATGGGCAAAGGTTTTCAATATCTAAATTGCCATCAGTATCACAAGAAGGATTCTTAATGCTTGGACATTGGTATTAGTGGATGGTAGCTTCCATTCAAGAAGAATGGTCTACTTGATTATATTTTTCAGAATACCAGTTCTGAAGTATGAGACTTTCTGGTTTAGAATCATAGAAACCTAATTGCCAGCTCATCCACTGCAGTTGTCAGTTTGTCTCAGACTTGTTTATGAACACTTGATTTTTTACCTGCAGTTGTATTTACAACAATAGAGGTGAGGCTGAATTTAAGATAGCTTTTACAGTGTATGTTGGGGTAAGCAAGTTATGTTTAGTGACACTCGAGCACTAGTTATATGTCAAACACATCCTCTCTCTCTCTTGCTGAGATGAATTGCAACTTTAATAAAAAATTATGAAACAATTGTCTGTTAGAGATGATAGTGCAGTCATAATTGGCAAGTGCCCTGCAGTTGATCATCTAAGAAGGGGGTAACTATTGTTGCTAGTCATAGAGGCAGGTCATTGTCTCGTGCACAGTAAAAATTGATTGTTTTATAATTAGTTGATGTAATTCCATTTCTTCTAATATTTACCATGAAAATGTTAGAGGGGTAGTCACATTTATTTTAACCTGCAGAGGCGGTGGTGGTGGAGGTAGTAATCAGGGTCAGGGACAGCAGAGGAATGATGGCATGAATGAACTCATCTCAGGAATGGCTGCTAACTACATTGGAGGAATGATTAGGTACGTTATATATGTGATTACTTCATTACCTATTTGTGTGAATGGGGAGGTAGTTTTCCCTTTGAGAACCCATATTTGTATGACTGTATGTATTAGCTGCTTAAGCACTTCAGTATTGTTGTGTAGCTTCAAGTTTTTACATAAATAGATGTAGGTGTTTGTTATCCACCCTCTGTTTAACAGCATTTGAAAACAATGTAATCAGTAATAATGTAGAAATTCTTTTTTAAAAGGATGGTGTATTAAACTAAGGTCTGTCAAGATATGTATCTCAGTTTCAATGGATGAATGTAAATAGCTTTGGTCTTGTTATGCTTTGTATATTGCTGTATATATATCTGAAAATTCATCTGAAAATTCCCTCTTTTATTTCAGATTCATCAAAGGATCCTTAATTACATATTAGAACTATAATTTTAAGTATATTTTTCATATTATCTGGTATATCTTTGTTACAGAAGTGAACTACTACCCAGAAATAATAAACCTAAATGAAAAGAAATGGAGGTTTATGGAGATTTTCCTGGGGAGAGGGTTTCATGTTAAAAGCTATTTTTCCTCTTAATAGATATTTAGTAGGCCACAACCTTATTTTGGTAACATTGCTGGCTCTGTTTACTATTCTCTTTTTTTTCCCTTATCTGTATACTTTAATCATCCCTGTTAAACTTTAGTGTTGAGTTCAAAAGCTCTCAACTGTGATTACTCCCAAACCCGATTCACATATACGTTCTAATGGATTACTTACATTCTTGACTTGTTTCATAAGATTTGCCACCAATGATCTGATTGTCAGATCACTTGGAAAATTATCCAGAAATATTTTGAGTATTACTCAGTGATTTTTTGACAAAAGCTGTGAAGATGAAAGGTACCAATTAATAAGAAATTGCATATGCGTCATCATGCTTTGTTTATTTGTAGGAAAAACTTCATGATGAATTTATTTTTTTTTCAAAGTGGTTTAACACATTCCTGATTACTTTTGTTTATTGTAGCACAAGCATTTTCCATTCAGAACAAGGATACTTGTCAGAACATCACTTGTAGAATGATATAGGTTACTTAAGTTGACAAAAGGTATTCTTTCATGTACAAAGGCCTTTTACACAACAGGTTTTTGTGTCAGTAACTTCAAAGGATGATACTTCTCAAATTATTTAGATGAAAATTTTGTTTTAGAATTCATAAGGTTGTACCCACATGCCTTTAATTTGTTGTGGTCTTTCCTTGTTTGTTTGCATTTCAATGACTGTTTGAAAAGTAAGAATTGATCGTTGATTAAAGTGTATTTGGCAGTAGCATTGAGTAAGGATTATAGTGTAAAAGCTGTAATTGAGAAGCGGGAGAAGAATTAGAGGGTTAGCAAGGACTCTGATGAATAGAAACACATATAATTTAAAGTATAAGAAGCTTGCATGATGGAGTGTTTGTCCCATCATTAATATATAGATGTAAAACTATGGTATTCTTATTTCTAGCTAGGTCCAGATTAAGGTAATTGAGATAGATTATGTAGTTTCATTGGGTAATTGAGATAGATTATATAGTTTCATTGGAATTAATTGAATAAAGAGTAAAGAATGATGAAAAATATTTAATGTGAAGGAGTCATCATAGGCATGAACAAAAGATTAAAAGACACTTTATGGCTAAGTATCTAACAAGACCGATAGGTATCTTCAATCTTTTGTTCATGCTTGTGATGACTTCTTCATGCTGCATATTTTATATCTTCATTCTTTACTGCATTCTTTTAATTCCAATTATTTTACAGCTGTACTGGAGAAAGCAAATAACAAAGTTGAGTGGAATGCTTATTGGGATGTGTTAAGGATACAAGGGGTAGGGGAACAACTGTTGAATGATGTGGAAGCCTTTTGCAGAGGAGCAATTGCATGTGTAACAGTGGAAGGAGAGTTGAGTGACAGATTTGGTATACATGTAGGTGTGAGGCAGGGCTGTCATGTCATCTTGCCATTTGAATGTATGCTGAATATGGTTTGAGTGATAAGAGATGAAAGCAAAGCTAGGGAAAGGGAGTGTAGAGATGGAGTGTGGTAGTGAGGTATGGTGGTAAGTGGCAAGATTGTTTTCAGATGATACTGTGTAGTTTGCCAAGAGTGAAGGTTTGAAGGTTTGAGTGTTTTTGAAGGTAAAGGTGAGTAAAAGTAAAGTAATGATGTTCGAAAGAAAACAAAGTGGAGGTATTGATTCTAGAAAGCCTTATAAAATGAGAGAAGAAAGTGTACTAAAATGTGTTATAGATATAGTGGGAGAAAGAATGGAAGAGGTGACAGAATAAAAGTATTTGAGAGATATCTTGGGTAAGATTCATCATATGGAAGGAGAAATATGGAGAGAGCAATATAGGCTAGAAGAGTCATTGGATCCATTAATAGACTGATGGAGGATAGAGTTGTAACCATGGAATTGCAGAAAGGATAAAAGGACAGTATAGTCTTCCCAACCATGACCTTTGCAGCCAAAACATGGGCAATAAATGTTTCACAGAGGTCAAGAATCCAGGCTGTGGTAGTGAGTTATTTTAGAGGAGCATGTGGTATGACTGGATGGAATGTTAAGAAAGAAATGTAGGGGTGTATGGGAGATATGGTAGGCAGGGAATGCAAAGGGAATGAATTTTGGAGTGATAGAGTGGGTGAATTGTGATACTTTTATGTGGTTTGGGAACATGAGAAAAATTCAAGACAGGCAGTTTACAAGGAGAGTGCATGATAGTCTGATGAAAGAAGTTGGTGTAAGAGGAAAACCACCTGTGACATGAGAAATAGAGTGGAAGAGCACTGGAAGGAGAGAAATGGTAGAAGAGTGCATGGAATGATGTAAACAAGGGTGGCAGGAGAGGATAGGGATAAGTGAAACCTCTTTTGCTTTGGCCACCCCCTTGATGGGATTTCCCAGAAGGAAAGGGCTTCAGAATTATAGATAGGCAGACTGCATAATCCATCTGTCTCTGCTGCCATAATCTGGACTTTTTTGAAACTAGGGAAATTATCATTAAACATGATAGGATGAAGATATTTTACAGTAAAGATAAAGGTTCAAGAAGAGGTAGACTATGAGAGAAAAGAATATATGAAGCAAGTAAATTGTTTAGGGATAAAGGGGTATTTCAGATGATGGCATGTAGTGAAAAAGTTTTGAAAATGAGACCATGTGGATAAGGAAATCATTGGAATGATTTCTCATGATGGGTAGTTGACACAATTTATTCATATTCACATATACTTAATGAGCAAAGTGAAAACTTTGAAATTACCAGCATTAATTTGATGTAGGTATACATAATTGAAGTATATGATTTGTTACATTTAGGTACATGATATATGCTAAGAGAATGGAAATCTCCAGGCTGGAAAGGGGGATGACTGTGAAGTTATTTGAATTGCTCTCCATAGTCACTAAATTTCTGAGAAGGAGCTTCACATAAACAGCATAAACTTTAGTATTATGTAGTGCCTTTTTGGGTTGAGTGGGAGTGGAAGTTACCGATGATATGTTACTGCTTTATAAGGATCTGCTATTGATATAAATTTCTTTTAGTTTGATCCTTCGTATTAGAATGTTCATGTCAGAAAATGACTTATTTGATTTATGATATTCCTTATTGATTGAACTGAGAGGACAACAGAATGACATTTTATAAAGTTAATTTTTTTTTTTTTTTTTTTGACCAACATATAAGACTATTATATAAGACTATTATACTAGATGTCTGACTATATCAGTATTTGATATGTTGTTAAACATTTTATATATATATATATATATATATATATATATATATATATATACATATTGTAATAATGAAGTATTATTTATAACCCAAGTGGCAACCAGAGTAACCCAGCGTTAAACAAGGAAGTAAGCACTAACAATGATATGCTTACAAGTATCACAGCAGGACTCTTTCAAGGAATGGTCAGGTAATGATAGTAAATGTCATTAAAAATATAGGCATTTTACATTACTGGTCCTTTAATGCCACAGTAGTATTTGATGATAACAGAAAACTTTTGATCCATGACAAGTAGGATTTTTAAGGTCTTGATAGAGCATTTCATGAAGATTTTTGATATTTTGACTCAACTAAATGGATATGGAAAGTTAACATATTGCCTGTTATATATCCTGAAATCCAAAGATTTTCCTTTTCCATGTTAACCAGTGGACAGACAGATGGACAAGTTACACAAAATAGAACCTCCCAAGGACAGAATCAGATGATTGCAAATATTGCTTCATCTGTCATCAAAGGTTTATTCAGGTAGCTAGGCATGACATTATTACAAAAAGTAATTGTTTGCTGCATATAACATTTATATATGAAAGATAAAATCTGATCTTTTCAGGATTTGTTATTGAAAGGCATATTTTGTCATCATTTGATTTCTATGGTTGTTTATGTTTTTAAAGATGTAATAAAGTAAGACAAGAGAAGTATTACATATTATAAAGAAGACAACATTCTCATCCCTTTCAGCTGTTGTCATGATATCTGATTATGTCTTCTTAATACAGTGGGGATCAGCAGGGTGTAGGTACAGCTGCAGCCATGCAGAAGTCTGGGATGAATCAAAACATGTTGGCTGGTATTGCATCCAGTGTCTTTGCAGGATTTATGAGGTAGATGTTTTTCCTGAAAAATAGTTATCAGTTAAAGCTTCAAAGTAAAAAAGAAATAAGTGAAGAAATTGCAGAACATTTATTTCATGCCATACATATTTGGATAGCATTGAAAGAGCTGTCCAGAATGAAAATTTGACAATAGCTGTTGGTCTTGATCTTACTCAAATATGTTAATTATTTGCTCTGAAGTAAGTATCTTACATGATTTTCTCATGAAACAAACAGCTTCTTCCAGTCAAAGCAGAATGTTTCTGGTAATACAGCACCCGCAAATGATACAACCATTGCCAACGTTACAACCAATGTTATCAAGGGGTTAATCAGGTACTTGGCCTTGATCTGTTTGCCTCTTCTTTGACTGTTTATGATTTTGATATGTACAGTCCTCATTTGCCATAAAAAAATATTTTTGCCCTCTGTTTTATCGAAAAGCCAACTTGATCAAATGAGAAAATGAATTGTATGTGTTATAACTGGTGACCTTTGATTTATGATATTTGGTACCAGTATGATTGTGTAACTGAAATTTTGTTTTGTTTTCAAGCGGCGACCAAGGCAACTTGAACCAGTTTCAAAAAACTGGAATGAATGAAAATATGGCTGGAGCTGTAGCATCAAATGTTGTTAAGGGTCTTTTCAGGTACCTTTTTTTTTTTTTTTTGAAATGCTTCTTCAGACTGAGAAATATGTTTGAGTTAAAA
Source organism: Panulirus ornatus (assembly GCF_036320965.1). Taxonomy (NCBI): domain Eukaryota; kingdom Metazoa; phylum Arthropoda; class Malacostraca; order Decapoda; family Palinuridae; genus Panulirus; species Panulirus ornatus. The sequence continues at coordinate 49,715,250 of NC_092234.1, read as the reverse complement.
AAAAATCCACTAACATACATTAGCAGCGTTTAGTGTTTGAGTCAAGTATTATTCATGTGATATACATATGGTTTACTTAAGCTTGCATGGAGGATAAGTAGATTTGTTAGAGAGGTAATAAATCACCCTGACTCAAAATATTTTTTGTTAGTGGTAATGAAAGTGATGCAACAAACCAGGGTGCGTCTCTAGCAACCAATGAAGCACTGGTACGCAGTGTAACAAGCAGTGTTGTGAAGAGCCTTTCAAGGTATTTTCATAATACATTACTGATATGAAATACTCAGATCAGATGATACTTATGTCAGCACAACATGTTATATATGTGGGATATATTGAATGAATATGGATTAAACTGTCAAAAATGGAAATAGCTGCAAGTGATTACTTTCCCAGGAAAGCATTGCTATTAAAGGAGTGCCTCATTTGTTAACTTGTAATCTCATAATGCAAAGTCATGAATTGCTTTTCTTGTATTGGCAGCATTCAGGATTCCAGTGGTGATGGCAAGGCAGAAGTCAGTGACACTGTTATAGCAAAAGTGGCAGCCAATGCTGTTCGTGAATATATGAGGTACAAAATGAAAATGCTGATAAAGCAGTAATAATTGGTAGTGGGGTAGTCAGTCATGGGCAAAGATGCCCACTTCCTTAGCAGACCATAGAGTTTCACTGAGAACACAAAATTGTTGAAAAAATTTAACATTGTTTTACAGTCTTTATATACATAGAAATGTGGCATTTGTGATTCTTTCAAAATGTCTTATCTTCCAGAAATATCATAAAGTGTTTGTAATTTAACTGGCTACCCCTATTAGACCATTTATGTGTTTGTGCATTTGATATATATTAGCACGACTTGCAGATGTTAAATATCAGTTAAGGACCTGATTCTTCAGCCTTATGAGTCAATGTTTGTGGGCAAGTCATTCTAAGCAAAACTTTGTCTCTGATATTTTCTGTTGGCTTGAGCTGTGCATAAGCTTTAGACTCCAAAGAACTATTTTGAATTTTGAATATTAAGCTTTAGTCAATATTGTCAGCTAAAGCACTTGGAAGCATTTTCTTGCATGGAATATGTAGGCTGTGGAGGTAGATGATATATGATGTCATTCCCCTTCCCTCCCAGTGTATTAATAAGTTTGAAGGAGATCATGTTATGCATTAACTCATAATAATGCACTATGGGGTATTGCTTTTTTTGGAATGAATTTCGTATTCATCCCAATTCATTTGCTTTAGTGGTTATTTATCCTGGGGCATTACTATTCGTGCTGATTCATGCCTTGAAATGCTGGATATATGATGATGTGCTGCCAGTGGCCTGAACCAGGTCATGTGTAGTGTCTGGGGTAAACCATGGAAAGGTGTGTGGGGCCTGGAAGTGGATGGGGAGCTGTGGCTTCAGTACATTGCACATGACAGCTGGAGACTGAGTGTTAACAAGTATGACCTTTTTTTGTCTGTTTTCCTGGCACTGCCCCGGTGAAGCAGGTGGATAGAGGTGCTGTTTCCTGTGTGACAGGGTATCGACGGGAATGGATGAAGGCAAGCGAGTATGAATATGTATATGTGTATGTATGTATATGTCTGTGTATGTGTATGTATATGTATGTACATGTTGATATGTATATATATGTATATGATTGTTTGGTAAGGATATTCAGTGTGTGTATGGATCATGGTAAAGTGCCTGAGGATTGGCAGAATGTATGCATAGTGCCATTGTATAAAGGCAAAGGGCATAAAGGTGAGTGTTTAAATTACAGAGGCATAAGCTTGTTGAGTATTCCTGGGAAATTACCTGGGAGGGTATTGATTGAGAGGGTAAAGGCATGTACAGAGAATCAGATTGGGGAAGAGCAATATGGTTTCAGAAGTGGTAGAGGACGTGTGGATCAAGTGTGGATTTGTATGTAGCATTTATGGATCTGGAGAAAGCATATGATAGGGTTGATAGAGATGCTTTGTGGAAGGTTGTAAGAGTATATGTTGGGAGGTAAGTTGCTAGAAGCAGTGAAAGGTTTTTATCAAGGATGTAAGGCATGTGCACAAGTAGGAAGAGAGGAAAGTGACTGGTTCCCAGTGAATGTCGGTTTGTGGCAGGGGTACATGATGTCTCCATGGTTGTTTTATTTGTTTATGGATGTGGTGGTTAGGGAGGTGAATGCAAGAGTTTTGGAGAGAGGGGCAAGTATGCAATCTGTTGTGGATGAGAGGGCCTGGGATGTGAGTCAGTTCTTGTTCGCTGATGATACAGTGCTGGTGGCTGATACGGGTGGAAAACTGCAGATGTTTGTGACTGAGGTTGGTAAAGTGTGTGAAAGGATAAAGTTGAGAGTAAATGTGAATAAGAGCAAGGTTATTATGTTCAGTAGGGTGGAGGGACAAGTTAATTGGGAGGTAAGTTTGAATGGAGAAAATTGGAGGAAGTGAAGTGTTTTAGATATCTGGGAGGGGACTTAACAGCAGATGGAAACGCGAAAGCAGAAGTGGGTCACAGGGTGGGGGAAAACGCGAAGGTTCTGGGAGCGCTGAAGAACGTGTGGAAAACGAGAGCGAAAATGGGTATGTTTGAAGGAATAATGGTTCCAACAATCTTATATGGTTGCGAGGCATGGGCTGTAGATAGGGTTGTGCGGAGGAGGGTGAATGTGTTGGAAATGAAAAGTTTGAGGACAATATGTGGTGTGAGGTGGTTTGATTAAGTAATGAAAGGGTAAGAGAGATGTGTGGTAATGAAAAGAGTGTGGATGAGAGAGCAGAAGAAATGGTTTGGACACATGGAGAGAATGAGTGAGTTAAGACTGATAAAGAGGATACGTGTCAGAGGTGGAGGGAAGAAGGAGAAGCAGAGACCAAATTGGAGGTGGAAGGATGGAGGGAAAAAAGATTTTGAGCGATTGGGGCCTGAACACACAAGAAGGTGAAAGGAGTGCAAGGAATAGAGTGAATTGGAACTATGTGGTATACCGGGGTCGACGTGCTGTCAGTGGATTGAACCAGGCATATGAAGTGTCTGGGGTAAACCATGGAAAGGTCTGTGGGACCTGGATGGGGGAAGGGAGCTGTTGTTTCGATACATTACACATGACAGCTAGAGACTGAGTGTGAACGAATGTGGCCTTATCTTTGTATTCCTGGTGCTACCTCAGTGGAGGGGGATGTTGTTTCCTTTGTGGCGGGTTGGCAGTGGGAATGGATGAAGGCAGCAAGTATGAATATGTACATGTGTATATATGTATATGTCTGTGTATGTATATATATGTATACATGGAAATGTATATGTATGTATATATGTGTGTATGGGGATTTATGTATATATATGTGTATGTGGGGGTTGGGCTGTTCTTCGTCTGTTTCCTTGCACTACCTTGCTTATGCGGGAAACAGCAATTAAGTATAATGAATAGATAGAATACATATATCATAGAGGGTGATGGAATTGGATCGGGAGTTGGGGGCTGGAAATCCTCCCTTCCTGTTTTTCTTTTCCATATAACTGAACAGAAAAGGGGGCCAAGAGAGGATTTTTCCCTTTAAGGCTCAGGTTCTACATAAGTTTTCTGGGGGTTGGTACAAAACATAGATTAAAAGAAAAAAAGAATCGAAAATTCACAGTGTGTAGGTTAAAATCTTAACTATAGAACCACTTGCAGACACATTTGTTAGTTTTACAACTCATCCATCTGAGCTATTGTATGCCTTTGTAGGGTGAATTGAAGAATTGAAGTTTATGCTTAGTAGGTTAAAATCTGAATTACAGGACCACTTGTAGACACATTAGTTAGTTTTACATCTCATCTATCCAAGATATTTTACACCTTTGTAGGAAACATTTTATAGCACTTCTTTAGAGCTAGCTATTTGTTGTCATATAGCTGTAACTTTCATGCTTATGAATAACCAATTTTCTTCATTTTTAGAATAAAAGTTAAAGTTAAACTTGTTTTGATTCTCAAAATTATCATATTCTTGGGAGTTGGATATACTCAACATCAGCCATGCAAATCTGGGAATTAAATGCTCCGTATGTGGAATAAAAGCTTTGATATCAGTTTTTCAGCAAACCAAAAAGGAATATTATCCAATACTCAGAATGCAGATTTATTTATAGAGCTGGTAAATCAGAGAGCAACCTTGCATCTTGTTTATGCAAGGTTGCATAAACAACCTTGCATCTAATACCACTTTCAACTCGTGCCCTTAAACTTATGACAGCAGTAAATTCAGTAGCAACCTTGCATTCATGTTTACTTATAAGTATGTTTCTCCCCACTGGTGCTAGTAAACTGAAAATAATTGTTCACAGAAAAGAATTGGTGCATTTTCTCTAATGCTTTACTGCATGCTGAAACTTCTAAGCTGTTTTACTGTGTATTTATTGTACCAATGAATGATACAGATGATCTGTATTACAGCAAACGCTTTTTCATGATATCTGTATCAGTGTCATTTTGTTACACTTTTCTTGATAATAAGAAGTATATGGAAAGGTGCTTGCATTGCATGCATCACACTTTATTCACTGTTTTGCTTTCCAGAAGAAAATCTCCCTATGGATAGTACTCAACATTTGCTGCAACATTCATTTGCATATTATGGCAATTTTATTCACTTTTATTAAAGCCCTAGTTTTCAGTTTTTTGCAGGTATCTATCAAAATACCTTATTAATGGCTGTAAAGTGATGGAAGGTGGAATGCTGCTCCTGTATATAGATGTTTTCTGATGTTACTAATTATGTTTTCTCATTGAATCTTTTTATTAATGATTGAAGACATATATTTCATCTCATTTTCTATTATTGAGATTTTACAACAGTTGAAGTAGAATAGCAAAGCAGCTTCACATTGTGGAAGTTGTATTAAAGGTTGCACAAAGCAGAGTAATTTCATTTTGATGAGAATGTGTATAGCACTGCAGTCAGTCTTCAGGTGTGTGTGGCAGATACTCAGATACACAGTGTGAGATCTAGGAGCAGGGCTGCCCTTTGGTGGTGCCATTCCAACTTAGCATTGAAGAATCATTGTATTGGTACACTTCTAGGATTTGTTTGTAGCATAAAGTGAAGAGAATGTAGAATTAGAGTAGAGAGTTGTGTGAGTTACGTTTTGTCAAGCTTCTTATATTAGACTGAGAAATAGTGAATGTATAGATTGAAAGGCAACAACCCATGGGTAGGTGAAACTCTTAATTAGTCCTCAGATATGGTCAAAGATGGTAATATAATGCTTCCTGTTACAAATTCATGTGTTTATCTCTACCTTTTAGATCAGCAGCTTTGCTGTGTCTGAAGAGACTGTTATCAGACTAGGTGCCCTCACATAGTTTGTGTCATTCTGGCTGAAGTTCAAAGATAGTAAAGTAATATTACCTCATACTTATATCCAGTCCCATATTCAGATATATGATTTGTTAACAGTACTCATCATAAGTTTGAAGATGGAGTTGAATTACAGTTACATAGATCCTTACATACATCCTGAACTTAAAGTCACTAAATCATGTTGGAGTTTGATTGAATTCATGTCCTAGAAAGGATAATGTGTCAGGGTGTTTTCTTCATTGACATATCTGTTGTTCATATAGGATCCATTGCTTGTAGTTTTCATCAGTCAGTCATCTGAATTTTTGTAGGAGAATGAGAAGTCTTTAAAGCAGGAGCTCTTAAACCTTTTCTTGCATGTGAACCACTTAGGGTTGCTTGCTTGGTCTGTGGATGACTTATGCTTATTTAGGGTGGTATGATGGTTTTTCATGATTTTGGCAACATGGTTGGTGTGGCAGACACCTCTTGCTGCCAGAGATAAGTATATTTTAGTATGATAAGTGGTTTCAGAAGTGGTAGAGGATGCATGGATCAGGTGTTTCCTTTGAGGAATATATGTGAAAAATACTTAGAAAAACAGATGGATTTGTATGTAGCATTTATGGATCTGGAGAAAGCATATGATAGGGTTCATAGAGATGCTTTGTGAAAGGTTTTAAGAGTGTATGGTGTGGGAGGTAAGTTGTCAGAAGTAGTGAAAAGTTTTTACAAAGGATTTAAGGCATGTGCTCAAGTTGGAAGAGAGGAGAGTGACTAGTTCCTAGTGAATGTCAGGTATGTGATGTCCCTATGGTTGTTTAATTTGTTTATGGATGGTGTGGTTAAGGATGTAAATGCAAGAGTTTTGGAGAGAGGGGCGAGAATGCAGTCTGTTGTGGATGAGAGGGCCTGGGAAGTGAGTCAGTTGTTGTTCGTCGATGATATAGCTCTAGTGGCTGATCCGAGTGAGAAACTGCAGAAGTTGGTGACAGAGTTTGGTGAAGTGGGTGAAAGAAGAAAGTTGAGAGTAAGTGTGAATAAGAGCAAGGTTATTAGGTTTAGTAGTGGTGAGGGAGAAGTTAATTGGGATGTAAGTTTGAATGGAGAAAAATTGGAGAAAGTGATATTTTAGATATCTGGGAGTGGACCTAGCAGCAGAAGGAACCATGAAAGTGGAAGTAAGTCACAGGGTGGGGAGAGGGCAAAGGGTGTGGGAGCGATGAAGAATGTGTGGAAGGCGAGAACGTTATCTCGGAGAACAAAAATGGGTATGTTTGATGGAATAGTAGTTCCAACAATGTCATATGGTTGCGAGGCTTGGGCTGTAGATAGGGTTGTATGGAGGAGGGTGGATTTGTTGGAAATGAGATGTTTAAGGACAATATTTGGTGTGAAGTGGTTTGATCGAGTAAGTAATACAAGGGTAAGAGAGATGTGTGGAAATAAGAGTGTGGTTGAGAGAGCAGAAGAGGGTGTTTTTAAATGGTTTGGACATATGGAGAGAATGAGTGAGGAAAGGTTGACAAAGAGGATATATGTGTTAGAGGTAGAGGGAACAAGAAGTGGGAGACCCAATTGGAGGTGAAATGATAGAGGGAAAAGTATTTTGAGTGATCAGGGCCTGAACATACAGGAGAGTGAGAAGCATGCAAGGAATAGGTTAAATTTGAATGATGTGGTGTACCAGGGTCAACATGTTGTCAGTGAACTGAACTAGGGCATGTGAAACGTCTGGAAAGGTCTGTGGGGCCTGGATGTGAATAGGGAGCTATGGTTTCAGTGCATAACACATGACAGCTAGAGACTGATGTGAACAAATGTGGCCTTTTTTGTCTGTTTTCCTGGCCCTACCTCACTGAAGCGGGGATTGCAATGCTATTTCATGTGTGGTGGGGTAGCAACAGGAATCAATAAAGGCAAGCGAGTATGAATATTTAGATGTATATATATGTATATGTCTGTGTATTTGTATGTATATGTATGTATATGTTGATGTGTATATGTATGTATATGTGCATGTATGGGTGTTTATGCATATATATGTGTGTATGAGTGGATAGGCCATTCTTCATTTGTTTCGAGGCTCTTCCTCGCTGATGTGGGAAACAGCGATGAATATAATGAATATAGATAGATATGCTCATATTAAGTAAAAATATTTTGGTGTAGTGCCAAAAATGTTCCTTCTTTTTGATTTTATACTAAAATCATGAACTTGTGGATAGGAGTAAAAGTTACTCTTTTTAACTCGTAACCAGTACTGTAATGCATGATTACTTGAATTTATTTTGTCTTTTCCATGGACTGCCTGGAAAATGGTCCATAGGCTGTTCGTGGTCCTTGGATCACAAGTGAAGAACCTATCTACTTATCTTTATCTCTGACGCCCTTTCCTTTTGTATACTCCATCGAGGAGGTGGCCATGCCAAAAGAGTTGAAATTAATGGTGAACTCCAGTGCTGCTTTTTTACCATTTGTGCCTCACCCTCAATAGGCCATTGGCAGAGGGCAATGCTTGTGTAATGTTTTTAGAGGCTCATACCATATGTTCCTACAGACTAAATCTACCTAATGTTACAACCTACTGCTTATACCAAATGCTCCCACTTGATGTTCTTTACCACTACTTCTACCTAATGCTCCTGTGTAATGTTCCTACCTTGTACTTCTGTCTATTGCTCCTGCCATTTTGTGGTTGAGGCAGAAAGAAAAACAGCCGCCTGGGTCAAAGGGATAAAACTTGACAGCCACTGAAATGCTGACTCACTATGTGGCTGTTGCTAACCCTCCTGATACCCAATTGGGTAGTACTGGTTATGTACCTCCCTGGTCAGTGTTTGCTATCCTACTTCTAGTTAAGAACCCCTGCTTTAAAGTCTTTGCCTCATAATTAGATTGAGATTGCATCTGTGTGTCAGACTTCAAGTATTATTTGGGTAATGACAGACATTTTGATTTTTTTTTTCTCATCTTTAAATGTGCAAAGTAGCATAAAGGTCTCAGGTAGCAAATTCAGATCATAATTTTGTTTATACCCTCACCACTTTGATACTACTTTCTCCTCTAATAATTTCCATTCTCTTATTGAATACTTTGTTTGATTTCACTAGTGGGAACAAGGGCAGCCAAGGTGATAGCTATGGTGGTGGAGACTATATATCCAACATGGCCTCATCTGTCATTGGGAATCTTTTCAGGTGAATGTAGCTTAAGAATTGTTTGCTTTTTTGATAGTTATTCAGTCCAATTATAATACTGGAAATAGTGACACAAGTTAAATCAATGTACTACTTTATTATACCTGTGATTCAGTTATCAGTGTTGAATCACTTAATGTATTACATTATACATTATACCTGTGATTCAGTTATCAGTGTCAAGTCATTTAATGTACTACATTATACATCATACCTGTGATTCATGTATCAGTTGATGTGAATTGCTCTTTTTAGTGGTGACAGTGGCCAGTCTGCCACAGAGAGAACAGGTCTCAATAGTGGAATGGTCTCTGGAATCGTCTCCAATATTGTCAGAAATGTCAGGTATAGGTTTCTTGTTGTGTACTCTAGCCACTTTAATTGATCTTAACAGAATATAGTGTTAAGTTTGTTTACTTTGTATTTGGACAGTGAAATTCTTGTAATAATGCACAATTCAGTTAGACAAGCTGTAATGGATTTTATTTTGAAAGAATTTTATGAATTTTCATCAAAGCACGCATTTTGCTACTTCAGTATGAGCAGACAGACTGCATATTTCTGTATGTCAAGGTGGAAAAGTTTAGGACATATATGTGCCAATGGATAAAAAATTTAACCAATGTATAAAAGGTTTTGAGGCTGCTTCAATCACAAGATAGCAGTTTGTAGCCAGATGGTTATGTTCCACACTCTTTTCCACTTAAATCGACCACCATCCTAATTGGCTAGGCTTAGGTCTTTTTCTTTTGATTTAACAGAAAGTGTTTGACGATTGTAAAAGCCTCTTTAGCTGTAGATTTGCTTTTTTCATTAATAGGTAGCTACAGCTTACCCAATTGTTTAGAAGTACAATGTAAATGAACTTGATAAATGTAAGGGACTTATCATACAACTAGACATGTGTATATGTCAGCTCAGCATGAGTATTTTAGAGCTGAATGTGGATATTAGTTTACAGATAACATTGCAAATATGTTAGTTTTTGCACTTTCACTTTATTTTGGAAGATGTGGTGGAGTACTAATCAACTGGCTTTTGTGTCATAGGAAGTCAAGTGACTGTGGTGGACCATATAGAACCCTCTTCTTGGTAACTTTTAAGACATACAAAATTAGGCTACTAAACCTGATTATTAATGCTGCTCCTAAGTGTTACTTTAGTTTGAATTTGCTTATGTTTTGTGAATAGACTTCCTTGGTAACTTAATTTATGTTATCATAGGCGAATGTTGTAGTTGTGGCTTACCATATGTGTAATGAGTATTTCTCTTAAAACATCATGTGAACCTTCCATCCATTCATATTCAGTTTGAAATTTCAGACCTATTAAGGGACTCTTGATTTTTGATAACAGCAGCAGGAATTAGTAGAATAGGAACAAACAGATGACCTTACGTTGACACTTTGTTCGTCACCTTGGTTTACTTTTAGGGGTTTATGGCTTATACCCCTTGATCATTTATGGGTTTTGCACCTGCTTCACTCTCACATCTGCATTGCTACTGCAAGTGATGGGTAGATGAATGACCTTATGCATTGTATGGTTGTTAGGAGTATTACCATTTTCATGAATGCTGCCCTGTATGTGTATTACTGAACATTATGAAAGTACTAGAGCCGTATTATGGACAATGAGCAGTTCAATTTACGAAGTGGATTTTATTAACACTTATGTAAACATGGAGAATGTTTGCTTAAAATGAATGAGATTAGAGTAAATTGGTTCATCATATTCTTTCTGGTTCTGGAATCCTTTAATTGGAGCTTTGTTTGTGGTTACTGCACATGTTAGCAATATAGTCAGTGTTTCAGGTATATGAAGACATTATTTTTTCTTTTGCTCCAATATTTTGGATTTTAATCACTTGAGTATTTTTGCTTGATTAAAGCAGTTTCAAGTATTTTCACAGTAATGTCTTACATTTAGCTTGATTTTGTAAATGAATTTAAGTTGTGAACAGATTTTTTTGGTAAAAGTTTTCAAGAGTTCTTTGATCTCAGTTGGCAGATGATGATTTTTTTTTATCTGTTGATTTTGCCACATCAACCAGTGCAGAAGGTGCATATGTAACAATAGATAACTGCATTACCCTGAAAAATTGTGCACAGTGATCCAAGATTGTAGTATTTTTATTCAGACTTACCATTTTTTTTTCAAGGGATGACCTCAAGATCCACCTGCAGTAAAGTTTAACCACTGCAGTAGAGTTTATGACTAAGTTGTTGCGGAAAATACTTCTGCCTTTTTACAATTACAACCTCCCTTTTGGGAAGTCATGTCTACGGGTCTGATTCTGGAATATTTTAGCTTGGTAGTTAGATAGAAAAGATCTTTAGTTAATCTCTCAATGATTTTTTTTGCATTCTCAGTTTTCTATTTCATCTCAAGAAAATGAGATTAAGAAAACAATTGTTTCTGGAACTTTTCAGTTTGTGGGATCATTGTTAAAACAAAAATCTTTTGTTTCATTAATGGACACTTGTCACTTTGGAGACAGTTTTTACCCGTTTGTTGTCATATTGAGCTTGTAATTTTTAGGGCCACATTGTGTACCATTATAGCTAATAATTTTTGCATTCAGGTGAAACTGCCATATACAAATTTTTAAGTATGTTTTGCATTGCCCTTGAAATTTTTATTCAGTGTTTGTATTTCATAAGTTTGTGAATGTGTAATATGAGAAGGATTTTACAAACAGTCATGTACCATTAAAGCCCTTAGAAAATAGTCTTTTTGAACCAAAGCTTTTCTTTTTAGCCATTAGAGAGTTGGGGTTTCCCACATAACACAGTTAGACTTGTGACCACTTGTTTTTCATTCTATCTTTCCAGAGATTTAGTGAAGCAAACCGATTGTATTGTTATGATCTTGATTAGGAATGGTCAAAGAAAGGATTGCACCTTTGCTTGTAATCTCAGAATCTTTTTCTTGAGGTAGAAGGGTTGATGATCAGCTACTTGTTATCAGAAGAAAATCCTTTAGTTTTTATGCATTTGGAATTCTGCATTTGGATAAAAAGTATTCTTTATATTGAATTTATGTTGGAAGTATCCTGTATTGTTGAAAGTTACTGTTCACTTCTTTAGGATATATTCTTCACCTTTTACAGATTAAACATGGAAGTAATTAGATGTTAAGCATTTTATGTTCGTTCAGTTTCCAAGTATATTCTTTGAGTTGGTTTTTTTGCTCCTTCATCATAGGTACATAGTGAAAGAACAGTTACTAATCAGGAGTTAATTCTCAATGTTTTGACAGATTTCTTCCTTGAATCATTGAGAATTATCTCCTGAACAGCAGCATATGTTACTTTGCTGCCCTGCTACCTATATGGTCCTTACTCAGTAGCATAGTATTTTAAGAATAATGAATACTAATTTAGCAAATCTTCATTATATCATTTTACTTAGAATTCCCCATTGATTAGTAAGATTAGTAAGAAGAAGTTTTGGTAGAGAGAAAATAGAAGTAGCTTTTGCAACATCCCTTGATCAAGGCTTCATTTAAAGGGACATGCAGTCACTTGTTTATGATTCATTAGGGTAAAGCACCTTTGTAGTAAGAGGAAATCTTGAACCTGTACTGTGCACGAACCCAACTTTTTTTTATGCATCCTGAATGCATAGTTAACTTGGAAAATATTTTGCTAGAGTAGTGGTGTGTATAGTGTATGCTCAGTAAGTTACCAGTTTTTGCCGTGTGATAAGTGTGGACCTAAGGCTTGCTTCATGTCGATGGATTAAAGTTCTAAGGCTCTCTTGATGTGTTTATGTCCAGTGTATCCTCCTTGATATGCAGAGATAAGCAGTCTCTTGGTTTAAGTACTCTTTGTCAAATTGGGTATTTCCTTTCCCTTCACTGTGTACCATGGTTGCTCTGTGCAGGGGGCGTCCTCAGGCACCTGATGTTCAAGCTGCTAGTGTCAACGATGATATGGTGGCTGCTGTAACCTCTGCTGTCATCAAGGAAATTGTCAGGTAGTTGAGGATTAGTGAAATGAATGCATATAGGTGAACTGACCATATTTTATGGATATTTCCTAGTTTTTTATACCATTGAACATTTCAATATATGTATGTTTAAAATATTGTGCTACAGTGGAATAATGACAGAGGAGAGGGATACGGCTAATCAGGTCATATTTCCCTGTAGTCAGGACACAGAGGGAAAAATTCTTCCTTCACGTGATGCAAATGCCAATAGCCCGATTGTCACCAGTATTGCTACTAAAGTCGTCCAGAATATTATGAGGTAACATTTACCTTAATTTTCTTGTGCTAACAAATTTAAAAGATTGCATTCCTGTGTCTCCCTTTAACAGATTTTTTAATTGTCCACTGTTATGAGGTAAAATTTGCTACTATGTGATTTACTGTACTAACAGTAAAGAATTAAATAGTACCAGTATATTGCAATACTATATTTCTCTAAAACAGGAATTACATTTAAGAGAATATGCATGTCGGATTGTGAAATATTGTACAACAATACTGAAACATATTATATTTTGCATGTTCTGTGAATTTCCATTGCATATCATAGGGATTTATGAAATTTATGACTCCTTTTTTTCCCTTGTAAATACTAACACACTGAAGTGATGAGAGCAATGATGAAAGAGTGAAGGCAGTTCAGAAAGGAGAAGTCAACAGTGATTTCTTGAATGGGATCATCTCGAATGTGATCGATGGAATGATTGGGTAGCCTAAATGATAAGATTTTTTTATTCCATTGATATATGATCCAACATATGAGAAACAAAAATTCTTAGGCTTGATTTTTCATGATTAATTATTAGAAAACAAGATTTCTGCCAAAGGTTACTAAGTACTAATATGATATTTTCTCTTAATGCTTGTCACTGGAATTAACAGGTAATTTAAGAAGTGTCAAGCAGTTGTAGAAAGCTGTTTTCCCTTTGCATGTTACTCCTGCATGATGCTCCTGTACTTTATTTTGCTTGTGTTTTATTTCAGATATGGAAAGGCAGAGTGGAAAGGTGCCATGGCTTAATGGCATTCGTGTATTTTCTGTTTTTAGAATGCTTTATTAGTTGTTTGTAAATGTTCTTTAGATATTTTGTGCAGCACTTTAGTTCTTAGTCTCCACTTCACTTGTTTAGTATTTAAATTTGGATGCTTGATCCTTATCAGTGGTCGACACAGAGGTGGAGGAGGCGGTGGCAGTGGCGGCATTGGTAATGATCTTATATCAGGCATGGCTTCACAGTACATCGGTAATTTGATAAGGTGAGTTTATTGTTGTTTTCTTCAGTTCTTAGTGTTTTGGGAACTGTAATCTCATATCTTCATGAAGCATTTCAGATGATTGTGCATGTTCTTGTGAATATTTATTTGTTTATATTTTGCATATGAAGCCCCATCTTTTAACATCTGTATCGTATAATTTCTTAGAACTGCTTAATGCTCTCCACATTTTCTTGGTTTGTTCCACTACTCTATTAATATCAGACTGTTTCCACATCTTCTCTGTCTGTGTCTTTTGTATGTAAGATTTTATGTTTTCCTTTTGATGTGTGTTGATTTTTTGGGTATGTTCTCGTAGATTACAAAATGTGTCATTTGATCACATATGAATAGTTAGCTAATCACAGAACACAGACACACAGACAAATCCAGAATGATTGACGTTAAGCATTTCATGACAGCATGAGCATTTCTTTTACATTTACCTGTGACCACTGGCGTGCCATTCAAGGACTCTACCAGGAATGAATGAGGACAAAATTAAATTCAAAGATGAACAAATGTCTTGGTACTTTATACACTGTCGGTAATATATGATAGTTTTGGTTTGTATGAAAGTAGCAGTACTCCTGGACTGTATGTACTATTTGAATCTGTCATTTGAATTCCATTATGGTATGAATTAGATAGAAAATAAACAACAAAATAAACATTGTCCTCACTTGCACACGTCCAATCTGTAGCTATCATGTATCATGCACCAAACCAGAGCCAAGCATTCCCAACCAAACCCAACAGACCACTTCATAGTCTGTCTTCATGGCTTCATCTATTTTGGTTCAGCACATCCATTCAATGTACGCTTCTTGCCTTTTTGAATGTTCATATCATGATACTTCAAAGCCTCCAACATTCCATCCTTCCATCTCCTAGGTGATGTCTCCCTTTCCCATGCTTATCCCACTTCTGATATGGAAAGGTCTGTGGGGCCTAGATGTGGATAGGGAGTATCTAGAATCAGTATTGTATATTGAATTTAAAATTGCATTTAGGTTCTGTAAATAAGATATTTTTCCAAACCTATATTGCATGTCTTCTTTAGGTGCGTACATTATTTTCACAGTATTAGAATGTGCACAAGACTAATCAAATAAGTTATATTGTGATTATGAATGGGTTGAAAAGTAGACTTTGAAATGGATGTTTTTATAATGTAATAGAATATTTCAATCAAAGATATTTATTTTACAGTGGAGGAGGAGGAGGTCAAGGTCATAGGACACAGAGGAATGAAGATGATGTTCTCTCTGGAATTGCTTCAAATGTTATTGGAGGACTTGTCGGGTTAGTAGCAGTGAATTTTATCAAAAATTTTTCCTTCATCCTATTACGCTTATTAATTACTGAAATTTTAGTGATCTAAGTATTTTTATATGTTTTAACTTTGTCATCTTTAGCATGACATGGATGCTTATTTGAAACTGGATAGACAACACTACACTTCTTGTTATTGATTGGTCTTTCTGATTAGATGATGTTATTGTTCTTTGGATCCTTTCCCAGGCTTATATATGACACAGTTTGTATCATAATTACCATTTACATGGCATCATATTTAGATTGTACTGTACTTTGTTGCTGTTTATGATAATTTTGTTTTCATAACAGTGGTGGTGGTGGTGGTGGAAGCCAGCCAACTCAAGCAGGAGGTGCAATTGCATCCAATATTATTGGCAAGATAGTCAGGTGAGAACCAACTTTTTACCTAAAAAGTGTAAGTTAATTCTTAAAGGGACTGTAGTTTTTGTATTTACTTTTGTTTACATTTTAAGGTATGTATTAATTGCTCGGTTGTGAGGATGTCCATACTTCTCATAATGGGTGACAATTGTTGGAGTAGGTACTGTACTTCATATTTATCTCAGGTAGGAGTTATAGACTGTGTTCTCTCTTTTTCAGAGATGTGTAGGTTTATGTATCGACAGTCCCTATTGTATCATCGTTCAAGGGACCCAGTTTCCTGTATTCATTATAAGATTGATGTAGCAGTTAGCTTTGGAATTGAATATAGTGATGATTTGTAACAAATATTTTCTGCTTTACTCATCCATTTGCTCACCAGTTCTCAGTACTTTTTTTTTTGCTTCTCTTTGCATTTTACTAATATGTCAATTAGTTATGTGTGTCATTTCAAAAAGAAGGAAAGGTGTAATAGATTCACAGATGATATAAATTTTTCAAGGTGTATGTCCACTAACAGATTTTGTTGTAATTACCTGATCTTTTCCCACAATGTAAATCTATTACTCATTGCTTTCACTCCTTTCTTTAAAGAAACCACATACTTCTTATGTGAGAAAATGCTGCTAAAATAAAAAGCTGGTGTTTGTGGATTTTGTTATGTGAGGCTTAGTATTTTACAGCATTACTCTTTGGAAAAGGTACTCTCTTTTTGTACATAGATAAACATTGCCATATTTCAAGAAGGAATCATATGCAGTAACACATTCTGTATCCGTGTGTTTAGATGGTAAACAACATAATTGGAATAAATGCCTAATTGTACTGTAAATTGAATTAGTTATTACGTAGATGAATCATGTACATTTTATTTATTGCCAGTTCAGAGGCTCATAAGGAATTGAATTTTGTATACAAACTAGATAAAAGTATCCATTGCAAATCATGTGCAGGCACCTAGCCTGATAAAGTTGACAGTCATCTTTTATGTGTGATTAACTAATAGGGATTCTGAATGGAATATTGCTAGTAAAACCAGAAGTTTTTAGTAATTGATTAGGCAAACTAGAAAAGTTCAGAACACAAGATGAGTAAATCATTTGTACATTTTTCTTCCCTGTACCGTATTAGTTAGATTAATTGATAACAAATTGCTGACTACTTATTAGTTAGCTGTATGCAAATAGTCTAGATGATAAACTTTCGATAGAAGCCTACCATTACAAAAGCTTCCATTTTCTTTACATGCTGACATCAGTGGTGGTGGCGGTGGTGGCCGTGTATCAGATGATCTAATTAGCCAGATTGATGTTCATGGGTAATGTCTGGCATGTTATCCCCTATGCCTGGTCTCTGTCAACATTTTGCTGAGTGGTAGTGAAATCACATCAGTTTAGTGTATATTCAGTACTGTTGTGATACTAGGATACAGATCATATTGTACTGCTTTAGAATAAATATATCCATTACAGCAATGTGACTTCTGTTTAAGGGTGTGGCAAAAGCATTAAAGATAAAACAAGTAGCTGTATGTCAAGTATTCTTTTTCAAAATGATTCTCTATGGTAAAGTCAGCATAATGTAGTTTATTGGAACTGGAAATTATCCATCTGATGAACTTCAATGCTACTAAAAGAGTAATGCTTTTATATTAATTTTATGTTGCCAAAAGCAAGAAATTATAGCATAAAAGTAATGATTTACCACACTACTCTGCACAAAGGCCAGGACCAGTGCCTACCAGACCTTCTTTGCCAAATGGGCCCTCAGGTATCCCAGGAGGCTTTCCAGCACTGCCTAGGATACCTGGGGGCCTGCCTGGGCAACCAGGGGGTCAGGTGGGATCAGGGACGTCTATGTACCGAGCCATTGCCGCCACAGCCGTGGAGGCTGCTATAGGGTAAGGTTTAATGTGGGTTACTTGTCACTTATCAGAGGATGTTCCATTGTGTAAAAGAGATCCAGAAACTAGCACCTTTTAATTTTTGCTTCGACACTGAATTTTCTATTATACCAGTTATGTAGATGATATCCCACAACTTTCTACATAATTCACAGTTACTTCTTGCCTGCACCGAATTCCTGATCCCTCTGTATACCTCTCCAGAACCCCCTGGATTTAATTTTATAGTTTGTTCTTGCTTTAAGATGCTTAGAGTGTAATAAATCCACTATGAAATTGGTGCATTATTGATAGTATAATGTGATAGAATACTGTACTTATGGTAGCATAGAGAACATTATTTACATTGGATACATTAAATGCAGACTTCACTTGGGACTGGGTAGTAAAAGTAAAGAAGGGGATACAGTTCTCATGTAGAAGTATTACTGAACTGCTATCTTTCCATCTTCTTTCATCTTTGAAATTGTATTAATATGATGATTGAATGAATTTAGCTGTCAACCAAGATTTGCTTTTAATCCAAAATTTCATACAGTTTTAAGTTTTGTTCAAGTTAAGATACATTTCATCTTTGTCAAAGTTACCTCATTGATAGCATATATGCTTATATATTAATCTTTGCTGTCTTCTGAAGCCCTTTGCTAAGATATTAAGATAGATCTATAGAATGTTCATTGGTTATTTTTCTTATTTTGGAAACCAAGCCAGCTTAGTCACATCAGTATGGCTCTGGCTAATAGTCATTTTAGAATTTTTCAGTATGAGTGATGATACTCATACATTCAGATTTATTCTGTAACACCTCATGTAATTGGTGCTTTGAAATTAATTTGGATGAAATTACAGTGTATTTAGAGTAAGCTGGAGGAGTTATGGTAGCAAAGTGGTTTAGGAGATATAGTATCAGATATATTTTCCCTCACGGTTTAAAACTGTAACTCGTGATAGACACAGATACATATAAATTGTATTAGAGATATGTATTATTAAAAAGCACAATGTATGCTTGCTCTCAAATAAAGTATGAATTATAAAGTTTAAAGGAAGTTAATAGCCATACATAAAAGTGAATAAAATTGGTGTCTTCCTTTACTAGACATACACCAATGCTCTCTTATACAGATTGTGGTAAAAAAGGACTTAGATTAACCAGAGTATAGTGCACCAAAAGTGGATTACTGAGGATATTATTGCGTAAATGATATTAGTAGTCCAATTAGTATGTTTCTAATGGCTGATAGCATTGTTACTCTTAAGATTAAAATTTGAAGTTATGATTTTAATGTCTAGGACATGACTGTCAAATCCTATACCATGGATAATCATTACCACACTTAGCAAAGTACTGTAGAATTAGGGTATTGGTGTATTTAGTTTTATGTGTTCTTCAAATATTTGTGTGTATTTGAATAAGTGTCCTAAGTTGGTACACCATTTTAAGCACTCGACTTTGTGTTTGCATGCAGTATATCATACACATATACAGAGCCATCCAAGTACCAATGTACTACTCTGTATTAATAACCCAAGAGATTTTGGTTTAGATGGGGTTGGTAGGATGTTGATCACTATGTATAAAACCAATCTCTCTGTGATGCCAGGACCTCAGAATTAGTTTACCCTTTATTCCTTGGAGGTGCCACCCCATGAACATGGGACACAGAGTGAGGGACATAGGCTTTATTTGTGTACTTACTACAAAAGAATTATGATGTGTAATTTGTCTAGATCATTATGGTTAGCCACATTTGATATTTAGAACATAGTTAACTTGACTGGTAGTTACATTATAAGGCTCTCATACAATTAGTAGAGTTTTTTTTTGCACTCTTCACCATTATTTACTGTGGATTTTAACCATGAAGTAATGATGTTTACAGATGATCTTGAAAGGGATGCATGGTAAATATTTTAGTACTAGAGAATCCCTCAGCTCAAAACACACTTTATGCTATTATTTAATCAATCAGTTCTATCCCATTCATCTCCCAAGGTCTGAATTTCTAAAGTTTAATGTCAGGATGATACATATTGATTTATTAGTAGAATATAGGTCCATCAACGTTTAGTGCAGGTACTCAGGTCAGGATGAATCATCCTGGCTTGAGTTTCATATCTTAATTCCCTATTTCCCCGCCTGGATTATCCACCCTCACAGCAACAAACTGGGCGAAGGTGTGGTCAATGACGTTGTAAAGGCGACCTCCACTGATGTCTTAGCTGAGGTCATGGAGGGTGCAGTGTGAGTTATAGATCATGGATAGTTACTGTAATCTTTGGTTATTTTTGTAATGTATTATAGATTTGGTGACATACACTAACTGAATTATTTGTTTTTATATGAGTGATGGCTGCTTATCATAATGCAAGTTTTCATTCTGTAAGGTTTTACAAATTGTTTGTGTGAAAATGAAGTGGGAGAGGTGGATGCTGCAGTATTCCACTTCAACTCCTATGTGGGATGCTGCAGTAACCCACTTCATCACATTTCAGTTTAAATTTTCTTCTTTGCTGTTGATAGTATTTTTTTCTTCTGTTAGTATTGTCTTGAATATAGGTATTAAGTAAAGAGCTTCAAAGTGGTTGGTCATTTGGTCTCTTTCATCCATGGAAGCATTATTGATTTAAAAGTGTAGGATTAGTAAGAGAAAGATTGGTAATTTTGTAGTTTTCTTGTTCCTGTTAAAGTTTCCTTTGTGGTTAGTATTGCAGAATTATTTGGGGATCTACCACACATTATGAAACTTTATTTATCCTCGTAACTATAGTTTTACTGCTTCTGTATTTACTTTTCTACCCTCTTTTCACTTAGGGTAGTTTCTAAGAGTGCAAGCATAATGCAGTTACTTCCAGTCCCTGTTTGCTACCCCAGTATGAGGATTCTTTTGTATGATTTTCAGGCAACGATGTTGATTCTTTGATACTTTCTACATAGAATATTTCTTTTAAAGTGTTTGGAAAAGATTCTGCCCATACAGTGCACTGAATAAAAGAAGGAAAGGAACTGGGATGTGACTATTATTTCATTGTACTTCTCAAGGGTTTGCCAGTCTTCATCCCAAATGCCATCACATATATGTGAATTAGTATTACATATGCTAAATCTTATTCAGAAGCTTTTATACTAATGTATTACATGTAGTAGGGTTGGATACCCAAAAACTTGTATGCATTGATTCTGCTTCTGAATTTGATGTCAACATATGTGAAGCTGTTAACATCTGTTTGCATTCCTGAAGATATTATGGCATTGGAATATGAATCTTCCTTTACATGTGACATGAAGCAGTTTGACAAGATTGAAGGGCAATGAGTCAAAGGTAGGAATATGTATGAGTGGGGAAATAGTAATGTTGTAGTTCTATGAAGTAAGTGTGAGAAGTCATGGTAGACAAGCAAATAGGACTACATTGTGGTTATGATTGTAGGATATATCCAATATTAGGGCTTTTAGGTTTTTTCTGTTAATAACCTCTTCTTTCAAAAGGTTTTTAGGCAATTAAGGAATGATGATAAGAGTCAGGTATTAGCAATGAGGTGTGATAGATTTTTTAAACATACTTCTGGAGAAACCAAGAAGTAGAAATTTCCATTAGACTATTGAAATTTTTTTTATTTTCTGAACACCCTGTACTTTATTATTACTACTTCCATGGATGACCTGACAACCAGTTAACCATCTACGTAAAGACTTGCTCAGTTACATAATTTTTTAACATCTTTACAAAGACATAGAAATGGAGATTTAGATGTGCTGTATTAGAATGAATAACCTTACAGTTACTTTTGTATTAACAATGTTGTTGTAGAATTAATTGAACGTTATTTTCACACAACTATTTAAAAGGACAAGTGCTTGGAAGATGTTGGATATTTTGAAAAGCCATTAACATTTTATTTACCTTTGAGTATTCACTTTTTCACTCATACAGAATAACCTGAATTGAGAAATTTGCAAACTTTTTGTGCATGTTCTTATGTTGTTATAAGATTTATTAGACTTAGTTATTCAGAATCTTAATTATGACAGATAGTATGCATATGTTCATATGTTATCTTACAATTTTTAATTTTGTTTATTGTATGTGATGAATTGATATATTGTTTGATTTGTTTTGTATTCTAAGTTATGATTATACCTAACTAACATGCATGGTATATGATTGTGATGAATATTTTGATTTTGCATCTGTTAAATGTTTGTGTTGCCATTAATGGCATGAATTTTCATGTTTTATTTTTTTATGATTTGCATTTGTCACTGGGTTCGCTAAAATTAGTACCATATATATCCATGAGTATGACTATTTTTGAAGTTTTGGTACAACATGCAAATATGATTTTGTAAATGATATAGTTTCCCATGTGAAATTGCTAATGTATTGGTAATCCTTTTTAATTTCTGCCAACAGCAGCATAGATGATAAGTCTTCAGAGAAAGCCTGAATCTATTTAAAGCTCAGATATTTCAGTTCCACCATACAGTGCAGCTAATTTTAAAAAGACTGTAACTTGCCAGATATTAATGATAAGTACTTCATTAATCATCATGGCAATGTAACTAATGATACTGTGCAATAGTATACAATTTTTAAAAGTTTTTAGTTGGTGGTGAATGATAAGCTTTGAACTGCCATAAAGGCACCTTGTCGTATTTTCACTTTTGGTCAAATGCTCCAAGTGGAAAGCCTTTTAGTACTTTGAACTTTGAAGATGTCTTTGCGTGAAATAACAAGTAACAGAAAAGAAAACAAGAACATATGTATATCTGAGGAAGGATGTGAATGTAGCTGAAATGATGATTAGATACATATGATTTTTAATGTTTTTGGCCACCTTTTATGCAAAGAGAAATTCAGATGATTTTTGCTGGTGAGGAAGAGGAAAAGAAAAAAGAAGGACCCTTAGAGGAAATAGCAGGAATTGAGAAAAGCATTTTGATGAAAGAAATTCTCATGACTTCATCTTTAGACCCAAAATATACCATAAGAAATGGAACTACTTAGCACTGTAGGGATTTTTGTCCTTTACTCGTGACTAGGACGCATGACTTTATCATTGACAAAAACTGACATATGACCAGGATGAGTCATCATTTTAAGAATGCAAAAGGCTGCAAGGTTATAAAAGCACTGATGTAGAATATCACAGCTCATGATTTGTTAGTAAGTGATGTTTTGTAGAAATTTAATTCTTGGTGTTATCTTAATTCTCAAAAGTGGTAATAGTAAATATTCACTTTATTTTGGATATGTTAAACTTAAACATGTACTGTTATATTCCTTTTATGCTATAGAGTAGCATATTGACGTCTTTTTTGTAATCAACAGGGGGGCACAGTTTTCCAAAAAGGAGGATGGAGAAATTGTTGAGAACTTGACTCAGAGCCATGTAGATCCCTCGAAGCACCGTATTTTCCCTGATCCTGGTCAGTATGATCATTATGAAGTTATCATTTTTAAGCTCTCCTTTTTTTCTTTTAGTGAATGTAACTGTTGTGTTTTTAAGTTTATTTTGTCAAGGAGAATAGTTATTTATCAGACATCTTTTTTTGTTGTTTGTTTCTTTACTGCCTTATAAAAAATTAATTATTTTGTCAAGTTATTTGTAATGCTCTGTTCTGAAACTACATAGGTAAAATATTGGAGTAGAATAAATTTGTGGTGCTAGTTATTATAAACCAAACATTATTGATGATAGACATTCAGATTGCTTTTTTTAGGATATATTACTTGCAATCAGTATTGCATTTTCCATCAATATGGCAAAGATCCCACAGGTCCAGAAGTAATTTTTAGTCAAAAGTCATAAATTCTCCCATATTGATTTTATTGCAAGAGCATGTACAGTGCCTACTGATGAAGTAGGCTTGAGGGGGCTGTGGCACAACCATCAAGGATAAACATGAAATAAAACCATGAAAACTGTGTATTGTCAAACAACAAGTACTTTATTGGTTTCTCTTTCCTCTGCATACACTCCTTGAAATGACTAGGAACTGAATCAGCAAAGTTTTGAAGCCGTTTAAGGTAGATCTTTGCAATAA
Organism: Panulirus ornatus; assembly: GCF_036320965.1. NCBI lineage: Eukaryota > Metazoa > Arthropoda > Malacostraca > Decapoda > Palinuridae > Panulirus > Panulirus ornatus. Next base: position 49,691,842 of record NC_092234.1, on the reverse strand, counting down.
AGTATCCATGTTACGTAATTTCATTTTGATAAGTACCCACAAGCTGTCTATTGGATTCATATCAAGTGTATTCCATGGCTAGTCACTAAAAAACTCCACTGCACAGTCCTTAAGCCAATCAGTGACTAGTTTGGCAGTGTGGCAGGGCATCCCATCTTGCATGATCATTTTGGCCTTGCACTTTTTGAATGAATGTGGAAGGTAGTCGCATAGTGGCTCGAGGTAACTATGTCTGTTCATACTTTCATTCTCTGGCAACACTACAAGGTCCCCCATAATATCAAATGCTCCCTTGACATAAATGAAGCAGGGAACTTTACAGTGCTTGTTATGTACATAGGGTCAAATGGATCACAGCCTGGTTGCCTTCGCTTACACCTGCCACGGCCATCTGTCGCAGAAAAGGTGGATTCATTACTCCACAAGACACTTTTTGATTTAGCTGTATCCCACACTACATATTTTTTGCAAAGCTTGATTCTTTTCTGATGCCTATGGGTATGCGTGATTTAGGATGCAGTCTGTATCCCAGGTACTTAAGGTCCCTGTGTAAGTGGCACTGCACTGTCCTTACCATTACATCATTGAGCAGTTTAGTATTTCTTTCTTAATTCTTGTGCACTCAAATGTGTATCTGCATCTTCTTGAAGTTTAAGAATATTCAGAACATGTGGAGAAGTTCTTTTGGCCTTCCCAGAACATTTCACATGGGTCTGTGTAGCAGTGCTGCTGATATCATTTAATTTTTTCACCCATCATTGTACTGATCTCAGTCTCTTACTAAGAATATTAGAAATTTCCGTAAGTGACTTATTTCTCTTGTAAAGTGCAACTGTAGAAGTTATTTTGTCGGTTGTAAAGGGAATATTTCTAACTGTAGTAGGTGATAGGTCAAAAAGGGGAAAAACAATGAAAATCCAAGGCATGAGTGGGGAGCACAGCGAAACACTCACTCCACCTACAACACTTAAACTGCTACTGAGGAAGGCACCATTCATGTGGTATGCTGCCCGTCACATAGTTGCCACTGCTCGCTAGAGGGCACCAACTTCATCAGCGGACACCAGTGTCACTGTAATTGCCACAGGTCCACTCGTGCCAACTTTATTGGTGGGTAATGTATACTACAACTAATGAAAATCTAGTCATGGAATTTCTGAATGAGAAGAAACTTTATATTTGTTTGAGATTTATGTTTATATATTTGTTCCATTGTCCATTCCTTCTATAGGAATTTTGATGATTGTAAATTTTTTCTTCATTGTTGAGATGTGACAATTATCATCCACAGTACACTTAAAGGAGTTACAGCATAGTAAAATATGCTTAAACATTCTATTCATTCTCCTGATTTGAAGTCTGGAAGTCATGGCAAGTGATGTACTCATGAAAAGTATATATGCTCATAGATGAATATTCTTCACATTCTGCATGCTATATGTTATTTTTTAATATATACAGTCAAAATTATGGACATGATTGCATCCTTCCTCTTTGATGTTTCTCACATGTTATTGTATACCCATGGGATATATTGTTGGCTTTGCTATATGGCTTCTGGTGTGGTCTCTAAAGCTCTTTGGCTCTAGAAGCTCCTGAGGGTTTGGACATCCTGAACATTAGGTCTTGGTGATGTCTTGACTTCAGTGGCTCAGGGAGGTTAGTGTGACCCTCTTAAGCTCCACTGATGCTTTCCTTGTAGCTCTTTGATCCCAGAATCTCCCTTGTTATTGGATACCTCTGTCTGTGGAGCTTCAAGTGGTATGTAGAACAGTTTAGCCCATTGAGCTTCATGATCAGACCATTGGAGCTGTATAGGTATTGTTTTATGGCCCTTGGAGATCTTTGGTCGTAGAGCTCATTTGCATATGGAAAGTGATGGTCTATGGAATGTTTTAGCCTTTAGAGCTGTGAGTTGTGTTAGCTCTTAAGAATTCATGGCATAGCTTTTTAAGATGTATAATCTTACATGTTCTTCCCCCAGGGTCAATGTGGCGTATGCAACCAAGTTTAGATTTTCATTCAAGTGGGTATTTTGAAAAAGCTTACTGGGCATTTGAATTTGTTTTTTGCTTTGTTTTCCTGCTTACTGCCAGGGTGTTCCAACTTTTCTGAAATTTTCTTTTTATGAACATTTATCCTCACACACTCACACTACCTGTCAGTTGCCTTTGAACCTTAAACTGTTCCTACACTTACTTAATGTTCATATATGCCTACACGACCCCTTCTGTTGCAAACATGCAATCACAGCTAAACCTGATTAGGGTTACTCTTATTTCTCCTCAATTCATATATTGCCACAAGGCTCAATACTGCTCTTATTGGTATATGAAAATATCTTGCTTCAAGGACTGAACTCATACCTGAACGTATTTGTGGATGCTGAGGTTATGAGAGATGTAAAGAATAATGATTACATTAGCTTAAAGGGGACCTAGACAAATTCCAAAGTGGTCTAATAAGTGGCTAATGAAATATAATCATAGTAAATGCAAGAGTGATGAGGATGGAACACAGTGAAAGAAGTCTGCCAAATAATTGTTACCCAATGGGTGAAAAGCTAGAAACAATGCATGAAAGTGACTAAGGAGCCAACATTGTGCCTGATCTTCTGTCATAGCTTCACATCAGGAGGTTGTTCAGAAGGCACACTGTCTTCTGACAAATTTTTGAGTCAGATTTAAGTATGTGGATGAAGAAAGTCACATTTAAGTATGTGGATAAAGAAATGTTTAGGTAAACTAGAGACAACATACATTGGACCAATACTGTATTATTCTTCTTAAGTCTGGTCATAATTCCTGTAGAATCTGAAGGATTTAACTTAGAGAGGTTAGAGAAGGGTAACTAAGATAGCACCTGAATTAAGAGAGCTGAATTACAGTGAAATGCCAAGGGCTACAAATATCCAACCATCGGGTTTGTGAATCAGGAGACAATGTTGATAACGAATAGCTTTTTATGAGGTGCAGTGACAGAGTAACCACATTATAACAGAACATTAAGCAAGAAGCTTGTTGGAAAAGATGTAAAGAAGAGCTGTTTTAATGTAAAGGCAGTGGATGGTTGGAACACATAAAATAGTGAAACTGTGAATGCCAGGGAGATGAACTGGGAACATCTTGATTTGCATAGTGTGAGACAGACATTGAGAAGGATTACAAGGTGTTCAGGAATACTTTAGTACCATGATATAATAAAGCTTGCAATTCAAAGGGGCTGATACATAATAACTTTTATCTCATTTTCTTGTCGTGTGTACCAGAAATAGCAACCATGGTACTATACATGGGTTAAAGGATTATGCAGTGCTCATATTTGAGTTAGGCCATTAAAGAAGTATAGATCCAGTCAGAGAGGAATGCAGATTGCAGGAGGAGATACAAGGAAGTTAATATGACAGAGCTAATATTCCTTTTGGAAACAAAACCTATGGAATGACATGTCACTGTAATATGTAACATTGTTGTAAAATGTTCTCTGGAGATGTCGCCTGGGAGTGAAGTTCCAGTGCTAGGCAACAAAGATTATTTCTGAAAGAGAAGTGCACCAAGGAAAATATATTGACTATGGACTTACCTATGTATGAAGAAAGAAGATACAGGGAAGACTGTTAAATGTTTGAAGTTTCAGATAGACAGTGAAAACATTGGGTGGGTTTTTGTAATAGCAACTGATCAATCTGGGGCACAACAAGCAAGAAACAAATAAAAGATGTTGAGAAATTCTTATTTTGTGGAGTAGTGGATGGATGTAATATGCTAAGTAGTTTTTATGAAAAATCTTACTAGTAAAGAAAGATATAGGTGGTGCACACAAGTGTACACTTCTTCCCTGTCCTCAGACGCACCTGATCTCCCACAGGTAGGTAATCATATACCACACATAATAGACCAAAACACAAATGAAACTTACATTTAGTAAACACACCTAACTGCAGTGTGGTGTTCTGTCTTTAACTGATTTTTTGATGACTCAGAACCATGCTTGTCTTCCTTGTTCCAGGTGTATCCCTTCATTCCTTTTGGGACCGTCACCAAAAGAATCGTTTGTACTTTATTGATCATTTATAGCTAACCATTGTAGACATTGTGATCATCATTTCAAGGTGCATGCCCAGACGGAAGACTACTGTCTGATGATCTCAGCACAATACCCTTAATTTGCCTGGTATTATAACCATATTAATTATGTAGATAGACAAAAAAGGAATGATATATGTACATATTATGAATGTATGTGTGTATATATGAGTTGACCCCATATACCACATCATTCCAATTCATTCTATACCTTGCATGCCTATCTCCTTCCTGTATGTTCAGGCCCCGATAGCTCAATCTTTTTCACTCCATCCTTCCACCTCCAATTTGGTCTCCCACTTCTCCTTTTTCCCTCCTACTCTGACACATATGTCCTCTTTGTCAATCTTCCCTCACTCATTCGCTCCATATGCCCAGACCATTTCAATACACCATACTCTGCTCTCTCAAACACACTCCTTTTACTTCCACACATCTCTCTTATCCTTTTGTTCCTTACTTGATCAAACCACCTCACACTACATATTGTCCTCAAACATTTCATTTCCAAACACATCCTCCCTCCTCCATACAACCCTATCTGTAGCCCATGCCTAGCAACCATATAACATTGTTGGAACTACTGTTCCTTCAAACACACCCATTATGCTCTCCGAGATAACATTCTTTCCTTTCACACATTCTTCATCACTCCCAGAATCTTCGCCCCTTCCCCCACCCTGTGATTCACTTCTGCTTCCATGGTTCCATTTGCTAAGTCCACTCCCAGATATCAAAAGCACTTCACTCCCTCCAGTTTTTCTTCATTTAAACTTACCTCCCAATTAACTTGTCCCTCAATCCTACTGAACCTAATAACCTTGCTGTTATTCACATTTACTCTCAACTGTCTTCTTTCACACATTTAACAAAACTCAGTTACCAACTTCTGCAGTTTCTCACCCGAATCAGCCACCAGCGCTGTATCATCAGTTAACACCAAATGACTCACTTCCCAAGCCCTCTCATCCCCAACAGATTGCATTCTTGCCCCTCTCTCCAAAACTCTTGCATTCACCTCCCCAACCACCTCATCCATAAACAAATTAAACAACCATGGAGACATCACGCACTCCTGCCACAACTAGACATTCACTGGGAACCAATCAGTTTCCTCTTTTCATACTCGTACACATGCCTTACGTCCACATATTCCCCACTTGTTGTAAAAGGTGACTAAAGGGGGCAGGAGTGGGGGGCTAGAAACCCTCCCCTCCTAGTATTTTGACATTCTAAAACAGAAAACAGAACTGGAATTGATAAAGGCAGCGAGTATGAATTATGTACATGTGTATATGTCTGTGTATGTATATATATGTATACGTTGAAATGTATAGGTATGTATATGTGCATGTGTGGATATATGTGTGGATGAAGAAGTAAGATTATTAGTGAAAGAGAAGAGAGAGGCATTTGGACGATTTTTGCAGGGAAAAAATGCAATTGAGTGGGAGATGTATAAAAGAAAGAGACAGGAGGTCAAGAGAAAGGTGCAAGAGGTGAAAAAGAGGGCAAATGAGAGTTGGGGTGAGAGAGTATCATTAAATTTTAGGGAGAATAAAAAGATGTTCTGGAAGGAGGTAAATAAAGTGCGTAAGACAAGGGAGCAAATGGGAACTTCAGTGAAGGGCGCAAATGGGGAGGTGATAACAAGTAGTGGTGATGTGAGAAGGAGATGGAGTGAGTATTTTGAAGGTTTGTTGAATGTGTTTGATGATAGAGTGGCAGATATAGGGTGTTTTGGTCGAGGTGGTGTGCAAAGTGAGAGGGTTAGGGAAAATGATTTGGTAAATAGAGAAGAGGGAGTAAAAGCTTTGCGGAAGATGAAAGCCGGCAAGGCAGCAGGTTTGTATGGTATTGCAGTGGAATTTATTAAAAAAAGGGGGTGACTGTATTATTGACTGGTTGGTAAGGTTATTTAATGTATGTATGACTCATGGTGAGGTGCCTGAGGATTGGCGGAATGCTTGCATAGTGCCATTGTACAAAGGCAAAGGGGATGAGAGTGAGTGCTCAAATTACAGAGGTATAAGTTTGTTGAGTATTCCTGGGAAATTATATGGGAGGGTATTGATTGAGAGGGTGAAGGCATGTACAGAGCATCAGATTGGGGAAGAGCAGTGTGGTTTCAGAAGTGGTAGAGGATGTGTGGATCAGGTGTTTGCTTTGAAGAATGTATGTGAGAAATACTTAGAAAAGCAAATGGATTTGTATGTAGCATTTATGGATCTGGAGAAGGGAATATGATAGAGTTGAGAGAGATGTTCTGTGGAAGGTTTTAAGAATATATAGTGTGGGAGGCAAGTTGTTAGAAGCAGTGAAAAGTTTTTATCGAGATGTAAGGCATGTGTACGTGTAGGAAGAGAGGAAAGTGATTGGTTCTCAGTGAATGTAGGTTTGCGGCAGGGGTGTGTGATGTCTCCATGGTTGTTTAATTTGTTTATGGATGGGGTTGTTAGGGAGGTGAATGCAAGAGTTTTGGAAAGAGGGGCAAGTATGAAGTCTGTTGGGGATGAGAGACCTTGGCAAGTGAGTCAGTTGTTGTTCACTGATGATACAGCGCTGGTGGCTGATTCATGTGAGAAACTGCAGAAGCTGGTGACTGAGTTTGGTAAAGTGTGTGAAAGAAGAAAGTTAAGAGTAAATGTGAATAAGAGCAAGGTTATTAGGTACAGTAGGGTTGAGGGTCAAGTCAATTGGGAGGTAAGTTTGAATGGAGAAAAACTGGAGGAAGTAAAGTGTTTTAGATATCTGGGAGTGGATCTGACAGCGGATGGAACCATGGAAGCGGAAGTGGATCATAGGGTTGGGGAGGGGCCGAAAATTCTGGGAGCCTTGAAGTATGTGTGGAAGTCGAGAACATTATCTCGGAAAGCAAAAATGGTTATGTTTGAAGGAATAGTGGTTCCAACAATGTTGTATGGTTGCGAGGCGTGGGCTATGGATAGAGTTGTGCGCAGGAGGATGGATGTGCTGGAAATGAGATGTTTAAGGACAATGTGTGGTGTGAGGTGGTTTGATCGAGTAAGTAACGTAAGGGTAAGAGAGATGTGTGGAAATAAAAAGAGCGTGGTTGAGAGAGCAGAAGAGGGTGTTTTGAAATGGTTTGGGCACATGGAGAGAATGAGTGAGGAAAGATTGACCAAGAGGATATATGTGTCGGAGGTGGAGGGAACGAGGAGAAGTGGGAGACCAAATTGGAGGTGGAAAGATGGAGTGAAAAAGATTTTGTGTGATTGGGGCCTAAACATGCAGGAGGGTGAAAGGAGGGCAAGGAATAGAGTGAATTGGATCGATGTGGTATACCGGGGTTGACGTGCTGTCAGTGGATTGAATCAGGGCATGTGAAGCATCTGGGGTAAACCATGGAAAGCTGTGTAGGTATGTATATTTGTGTGTGTGGATGTATGTATATACATGTGTATGGGGGTGGGTTGGGCCATTTCTTTCGTCTGTTTCCTTGCGCTACCTCGCAAACGCGGGAGACAGCGACAAAGCAAAAAAAAAAGAAAAAAAAATATATATATATATATATATACATACATATGTATATACATACATGTCCACACACACAAATATACATACCTATACATCGCAACGTATACATATATATACACACACAGACATATACATATATACACATGTACATAATTCATACAGTCTGCCTTTATTCATTCCCATCGCCACCCTGCCACACATGAAATAAAATCCCCCCTCCCCCCTCATGTGTGTGAGGTAGTGCTAGGAAAAGACAACAAAGGCCACATTCGTTCACACTCAGTCTCTAGCTCTCATGTAATAATGCACCGAAACCACAGCTCCCTTTCCACATCCAGGCCCCACAGAACTTTCCATGGTTTACCCCAGACGCTTCACATGCCCTGGTTCAATCCATTGACAGCACGTCGACCCCGGTGTACCACATCATTCCAATTCACTCTATTCCTTGCATGCCTTTCACCCTCCTGCATGTTCAGGCCCTGATCACTCAAAATCTTTTTCACTACATCTTGCCACCTCCAATTGGGTCTCCCACTTCTCCTCATTTCCTCCACCTCTGACACATATATCCTCTTGGTCAATCTTTCCTCACTCATTCTCTCCATGTGATCAAATCATTTCAAAACACCCCCTTCTGCTCTCTCAACCACACTCTTTTTATTACCACACATCTCTCTTACCCTATTATTACTTACTCGATCAAACCATCTCACACCACATATTGTCCTCAAACATCTCATTTCCAGCTCTTCCACCCTCCTCCGCACAACTCTATCTATAGCCCACGCCTCGCAACCATATAACATTGTTGGAATCACTATTCCTTCAAACATGCCCATTTTTGCTTTCCGAGATAATGTCCACTCTCAGGTATATAAAATCCTTCACTTCCTCCTAGTTAAGTGTGGAATAGATTTTCATTTGTAGGGGATACCAGGAAATGCTTTTCACATGTGAATCTGTTTATATGTACTAGTAAGTATTCTGAGGGTGTTTAGCTTGTTTATGGCTTTTGTTTTTGGATGCTTGTGGTGTGAGGAGTAAATGGCATGTGTGTGTTGTATGGGATATCCAGTCTGGTTGGAGTTCATGTGTACTTGTTAAAGCTTTTCAACCATACGTTTTCTGGGATGTGGACTTGTTTGTTAGTGTATATTTTTAATTGTTTTTCCCATACATGAACCCTGACTCCACCAGATTTGCTTGGCCCTTTAGAAATTTGACTAGATTTAATGTGTGCATCTGTTTTTTCAGTGTAAGTTAAGTCTGAAAGTACAAAATAATCCCTTAAATCTTTAGCCAAATTGGGTTTGAGTTTCGTATTTGGCATAATTTTTTAAAGATACGTCATTGCCCCTGAATGTGGTCACAAATTTTATGTTGATGTTTGCAGATATTGACTTCAGGAGTGGATGAATCATTATGCTCGAGTTAACAATGTTTGACATGCAATTCTGTTGTGTTGAGTAACATTAACTACAGAGACCTGAATTGTGAAGACCTTAGACTACTGGACTCTTCAAGTACTAACCAAAATACTAATTGAAATTCCGAGACATTAATTGTTTGCCAGGAATATGCTGTGGAGGAATGATGAATTTTCTCAACATGAGCATGTGTGATGCATTATTATTTATCTCCATGAAATTCATACTGAATTTTATGATGGCCTTTTTGGAATATATATATATATATATATATATACTATTCGCCATTTCCCGCCTCAGCGAGGTAGTGTTAAGAACAGAGGACTGGGCCTCTGAGGAAACTCCTCACCTGGCCCCCTTCTCTGTTCCTTCCTTTGGAAAATTGAAAAAAAGAAAAAAGAGGGGAAGATTTCCAGCCCCCTGCTCCCTTCCCTTTTAGTCGCCTTCTACGACATGCAGGGAATACGTGGGAAGTATTCTTTCTCCCCTATCCCCAGGGATATATATATATATATATATATATATATATATATATATATATATATATATATATATTTTGCTTTGTCGCTGTCTCCTGCGTTAGCGAGGTAGCACAAGGAAACATACTATTTGCTATTTCCCACATAAGTGAGGTAGCGTTAAGGACAGAGGACTGAGCCTTTGAGGGAAATCCCCACTTGGCCTCCTTCTCTGTTCCTTCTTTTGGAAAATTAAAAATACTTGTGCAGAGATGTTAATGTGCTGAGACATGCAACTGGAGGGATGTCTGATCATTAGCTTGTGCAGGCAAAGGTGAAGATTTGTAGAAGTTTTCAGAAAAGAAGAGAAAATGTTGGGGTGAAGAGAGTGGTGCTTGGGAAGGAGACTTGTGTGAGGAAGTACCAGGAGAGACTGAGTACAGAATGGAAAAAGGTGAGAACAAAGGATGTAAGGGGAGTGGGGGAGGAATGGGATGTATTTAGGGAAGCAGTGATGGCTTGCGCAAAAGATGCTTGTGGCATGAGAAGCATGGGAGGTGAGCAGATTAGAAAGGGTAGTGAGTGGTGGAAGGAAGAAGTAAGGTTATTAGTGAAAGAGAAGAGAGAGGCATTTGGATGATTTTTGCAGGGAAATAATGCAAATGAGTGGGAGATGTATAAAAGAAAGAGGCAGGAGGTCAAGAGAAAGGTGCAAGAGGTGAAAAAGAGGGTAAATGAGAGTTGGGGTGTGAGAGTATCATTAAATTTTTGGGAGAATAAAAAGGTGTGTTGGAAGGAGGTAAAGAAGGTGCGTAAGACAAGGGAACAAATGGGAACTTCAGTGAAGGGGGCTAATGGGGAGGTGATAACAAGTAGTGGTGATGTGAGGAGATGGAGTGAGTATTTTGAAGGTTTGTTGAATGTGTTTGATGATAGAGTGGCAGATATAGGGTGTCTTGGTCGAGGTGGTGTGCAAAGTGAGAGGGTGAGGGAGAATGATTTGGTAAACAGAGAAAAGGTAGTAAAAGCTTTGTGGAAGATGAAAGCCAGCAAGGCAGCGGGTTTGGATGGTATTGCAGTGGAATTTATTAAAAAGGGGGTGACTGTATTGTTGACTGGTTGGTAAGGTTATTTAATGTATGTGTGTCTCATGGTGAGGTGCCTGAGGATTGGCAGAATGCTTGCATAGTGTCATTGTACAAAGGCAAAGGGGATAAAAGTGAGTGCTCAAATTACAAAGGTTGTTTAATTTGTTTATGGATGGGGTTGTTAGGGAGGTAAATGCAAGAGTCCTGGAAAGAGGGGCAAGTATGAAGTCTGTTGGGGATGAGAGAGCTTGGGAAGTGAGTCAGTTGTTGTTCGCTGATGATACAGCGCTGGTGGCTGATTCATGTGAGAAACTGCAGAAGCTGGTGACTGAGTTTGGTAAAGTGTGTGGAAGAAGAAAGTTAAGAGTAAATGTGAATAAGAGCAAGGTTATTAGGTACAGTAGGGTTGAGGGTCAAGTCAATTGGGAGGTGAGTTTGAATGGAGAAAAACTGGAGGAAGTGAAGTGTTTTAGATATCTGGGAGTGGATCTGTCAGCGGATGGAACCATGGAAGCGGAAGTGGATCATAGGGTGGGGGAGGGGGCGAAAATTTTGGGAGCCTTGAAAAATGTGTGGAAGTCGAGAACATTATCTCGGAAAGCAAAAATGGGTATGTTTGAAGGAATAGTGGTTCCAACAATGTTGTATGGTTGCGAGGCGTGGGCTATGGATAGAGTTGTGCGCAGGAGGATGGATGTGCTGGAAATGAGATGTTTGAGGACAATGTGTGGTGTGAGGTGGTTTGATCGAGTAAGTAACGTAAGGGTAAGAGAGATGTGTGGAAATAAAAAGAGCGTGGTTGAGAGAGCAGAAGAGGGTGTTTTGAAATGGTTTGGGCACATGGAGAGAATGAGTGAGGAAAGATTGACCAAGAGGATATATGTGTCGGAGGTGGAGGGAACGAGGAGAAGAGGGAGACCAAATTGGAGGTGGAAAGATGGAGTGAAAAAGATTTTGTGTGATCGGGGCCTGAACATGCAGGAGGGTGAAAGGAGGGCAAGGAATAGAGTGAATTGGAGCGATGTGGTATACAGGGGTTGACGTGCTGTCAGTGGATTGAATCAAGGCATGTGAAGCGTCTGGGATAAACCATGGAAAGCTGTGTAGGTATGTATATTTGCGTGTGTGGACGTGTGTATGTACGTGTGTATGGGGGTTGGGCCATTTCTTTCGTCTGTTTCCTCGCGCTACCTCGCAAACGCGGGAGACAGCGACAAAGTATAAAAAAAAAAAAAAAAAAAAAAAAAAAGTTTGTTGAGTATTCCTGGGAAATTATATGGGAGGGTATTGATTGAGAGGGTGAAGGCATGTACAGAGCATCAGATTGGGAAAGAGCAGTGTGGTTTCAGAAGTGGTAGAGGATGTGTGGATCAGTTGTTTGCTTTGAAGAATGTATGTGAGAAATACTTAGAAAAGCAAATGGATTTGTATGTAGCATTTATGGATCTGGAGAAGGCATACGATAGAGTTGATAGAGATGCTCTGTGGAAGGTATTAAGAATATATGGTGTGTGAGGCAAGTTGTTAAAAGTAGTGAAAAGTTTTTATCGAGGATGTAAGGCATGTGTACGTGTAGGAAGAGAGGAAAGTGATTGGTTCTCAGTGAATGTTGGTTTGCGGCAGGGGTGCGTGATGTCTCCATGGTTGTTTAATTTGTTTATGGATGGGGTTGTTAGGGAGGTGAATGCAAGAGTTTTGGAAAGAGGGGCAAGTATGCAGTCTGTTGTGGATGAGAGAGCCTGGGAAGTGAGTCAGTTGTTTGCTGATGATACAGCGCTGGTGGCTGATTCAGATGAGAAACTGCAGAAGCTGGTGACTGAGTTTGGTAAAGTGTGTGAAAGAAGAAAGCTGAGAGTAAATGTGAATAACAGCAAGGTTATTAGGTACAGTAGGTGTTGAGGGACAAGTCATTTGGGAGGTAGGTTTGAATGGAGAAAAACTAGAGGAAGTAAAGTGTTTTAGATATCTGGGAGTGGATTTGGCAGCGGATGGAACCACGGAAGTGGAAGTGAATCATAGGGTTGGGGAGGGGGCGAAAGTTTTAGGAGCATTGAAGAATGTGTGGAAGTCGAGAACGTTATCTTGGAAAGCAAAAATGGGTATGTTTGAGGGAATAGTGGTTCCAACAATATTATATGGTTGCGAGGCGTGGGCTATAGATAGTGTTGTGCGGAGGAGGATGGATGTGCTGGAAATGAGATGTTTGAGGACAATATGTGGTGTGAGGTGGTTTGATGGAGTCAGTAACAATTGGGTAAGAGAGATGTGTGGTAATAAAAAGAGCGTGGTTGAGAGAGCAGAAGAGGGTGTTTTGAAATGGTTTGGTCACATGGAGTGAATGAGTGAGGAAAGATTGACTAAGAGGATATATGTGTCATATGTGGAGGAAACGAGGAGAAGTGGAAGACTAAATTGGAGGTGGAAAGATGGAGTGGAAAAGATTTTGGGTGATCTGGGCCTGAACATGCAGGAGGGTGAAAGGCATGAAAGGAATAGAGTGAATTAGAATGGTGTGGTATACCGGGGTTGACATGTTTTCAGTGGATTGAACCAGGTCATGTAAAGCATCTGGGGTAAACCATGGAAAGTTCTGTGGAGCCTGGATGTGGAAAGGGAGCTGTGGTTTCAGTGCATTATACATGACAGCTAGAGACTGAGTGTGAACGAATGGGGCCTTTGCTGTCTTTTCCTAGCGCTACCTTGCGCACATGCGGGTGGAGGGAGTTGTCGTTTCATGTGTGGCGGGTTGGCAATGGGAATAAATAAGGGCAGACAGTATGAATATGAATTATGTACATGTGTATATATGTATATGTCTGTGTGTCTGTATATATATATGTATATGTTGAGATGTATAGGTATGTATATGTGCGTGTGTGGACGTGTATGCATATACATGTGTGTGTGGGTGGGTTGGGGCATTCTTTCGTCTGTTTCCTTGCGCTACCTTGCTTACGTGGGAGACAGCAACAAAGTATAATAAATATAAAAAAATATGTTTGCCATTTCCCACATTAGCCAGGTAGCGTTAAGAACAGAAGACTGAGCCCCAGAGGGAAAATCCTCACTTGCCCCCCTTCTCGGGTTCTTCATTTGGAAAAGTTAAAAACTGGAGAGGAGGATTTCCAGCCCCCAACTCCCACCATTTTTAGTCACCTTCTATGACATGCAGGGAAAACGTGGGAAGTATTCTTTCTCCCATATATCCCTAGGGATAGGGGAGAAAGAATACTACCTAAGCATACCCTGCATGTCATAGAAAGCGACTAAAAGGGGATGGGAGTGGATGGGTGGAAGTCCTCCCTTTTGTGTATTACTTTACAATAGAAAGAAAAGAGCAAGGAGCCAAGTGAGTTTTCCCACTAAGGCTCTTTCATCTGTTCATGACACTTCCTCGCTGATGCGGGGAATGGCGAGTAAGTGTGAAATACAGTTGCTGCTGCGTAGGTACAGGAAATATTTAGGTTGATCAAGGAACATAAATTCTTCTCCGATACATCAAATCAATTCATTAAGTACTCTGAAAATTTGCTCAGGAGCCTGCAAATGGTGTAATGGTGAATACTGCTTGCTGTAAATCTCGGTATGACAAAGGGTCCAAGTGAAGATATTTGGCTTGCAGTCAACTTGGTTGATTATTACTCCATTAGGGTTGGTAGATAAGAAGGGTAAGAAGAGGAAGTTCAACGTTATATAGGACCACTGATGTAGACACTAGTGTCTGTGGTCGAAGTCTTAAAAGGATGATAATATGTGAACCATGCAACTGTATTGCAAAGGCTTTCAAGCTAGAAAGAAAGTTTCAGGAATTTCTGCCCAAAATTTATTTATCTCATCATAGTGTAGGTCTGTCATGTTCAGTAAGTTTTATAAGGATTTTCATTAAATGTATGAATTTTCTTATGGTAATACTGACATTTACATTAGATAAAACCTTTCTCCATATATATTTTTTTATCCATAAAGGACTAAAGAAAATATTGCATTGAAGATCATTCATACCAGAAATTGAATTACTCTTATATTTTTTACCTGTGTGTCGTATCTTAATTAATGGTGATACCTTTTTCCGTGTGTGATTCAAGGTACCTTGATTTCATCATTCATGAGCAAGGGTGCTTACCACCTGCGAAATCGTCTCTTCCGTGGTGGCCGTGGGAAGGAAGCCCGCATTAGCCCTGCTCATGCTGTTTTCAGGGTAAGTACTAGTCTAGGATTTCTTTACATGGAAAACTTAGCCAGCTATCATTTAGAATAAACTACATCTGATATTTTTGCTATGAGGGGAAAATGTAATTACCTATTTTGATTGTATAGGTATGGAGGTTTACACTTTGGAGCCCCATCTCTTTAACATTCTGGTGTAAAACATATTAAATTTCTGTATGTTGTCTGAATTCGCCATGTCTTCAGTAGTTTCATTCCATTCATCAACCACTTTCATACAATAAAAGTACTTCCCTATTTTTTTTTTTTTTTTTTTTTTTTTACACTTTCCTTGCTGAATTTCATGATATGCCCTCTGGTTGTTTTATCCCTACATCTCTCAAAGAATTGTACACTATGAATGTCATTGATCTGTTTTAAAGACTTCAAGGTTACCTCTCACTTTTCTTTATTCCAAGATGGCCAGACTCAAAGCCTCTTCCCTTTCCTCAGGTCTTTGTTGCTTTCCTCTGGACCTTCCCCATTAGCTCTTTGTGTTTTTTTAGGTGCTGTGGATTGGATAATAAAGTTTAGGCTTACAAGCCTAAATATTTATCTTAGAAATTCATTTTAACTTAAGCAAATGCCCAATTTCAGTTTTGATAGAACAAGAAGGTTAGAACGAAAAGTATAGGAGAGAAAATAGCCTACATGTGTTCGTCTGAGAGCTCAAGCTTGACCTTTGCAGCATGGTTAAACTTACCAGGGAAAGGAAAATCCCCGTTGCCATAGCTCAAGCCATCAGTGCTCCACACTGAACCCACCACCACGTTAATGTCCATTTAGATCAGGGGATTTAGGTGCTGTGACCAAACTTGAGAAGCATATTCTAGTTTTGGCCTTTGTGTAATTTGAACAGTCTGCTGAATAGTCTCATTTATATACCATTCTGATATTTGCTGGCAGACAATTAGTCTCCTTAATCATGTTCTGAGTGGCAGTCTGGCATTAGGTTAGAGACAGTGTCTGTTTGTAGGTCTTGCCTTCTGGATGGTAATCATATTAAGGCCTTCCTTCAGTGTGACCCATCTTTCTTACTTTTACATTTACTGAGGTTGAACTTCATCAACCATGTAACAGACCAGCCCCAGAGATTGTCAAGGTATGCTTATAAGGTTATGCAGTTTTCCTTGCTTTTGTCTTTCCTTATGACCTTTTCATAATCTACAAACATTCTGTAAGGAGTAAACTCCTTCAGATAAGTCATTTACTTAGATCAAGAAGAGTAATGATCTGATGTCAAACTCCACCCTTTTGGAGAACGTTTCTTTGACGTCTTCTTTCTTCCCTTCCACCAAGATGATCTTTTGTTTATCAAAGGAGTTTCCTCCATATTCTTGTTAGATGATCCATATTCTTAATCAGATTAGCCTCCCATGCAGTACAGTATCACATGTTTTCTGGCAGTCGAGATACAAAACAGTCCACCCAGCCTTCCTTTTTGTTACTTTTTTTTATATATTAATCCAAGAGGTTTGTTACAACTGACATTTTCCCAAAACTGTGCTTTTTCTTACTTAGATAAATAATTTGTCTTGTGTAGAAAGCCATCAGTTTACTATATCTTTACATATTTTTCAACAACCTTAGACATCAGGTATCTATGAGACCAGTCTGTAGTTCAGTGTCTGTTCCCATTTTCCTTCTTTATAGATAGGTATTTTGTTTGCCTTTCCCATTCCCTCAGCACTTTGCCTCTCTCTCCAGTGACATGGTAAGCAGTATTTCAAGAGGTTTGTTTAGTGTATATATACTCATCTTCAGCATATACGTGAAAATTCATTAGGACCATGAGCCTTATATGGGTGAAGACCTTTCATTATTCTAGAAATTCTTATTGTCTGTGTAGTTTCCATGATTATATCTTCTTAGGTCTTGCCTCACCTGTGTTCCTTGAACTTCCTTTTTTACCACAGAGTTATATTAGAGCACTACATGATCACTCTCTCCAGTTGGTGTATAATGTATAGTATTCATGCTATTATGTGTAAAGATAAGGGTCAGTCCCCCTCATCTTAGAGTACTCAATTCATTCTAAAAACTTTTGCCTCTATGAATCCATCATTGTAAGTGTCTCACTTCCTCTAGTGTATTATTAGTACTATTTCACCTCTGAGAAGTGCATGTTTTATTACTTTCCTGTACCATCCTGATTGGTCCTTCATCCTTATCATTGCATATTTGTTCCAGATCACTAAAGTTATTTGGAAGATTATCTTATGTCAATGCCAGTGTGCATTTCTTTCCTATGGTTACTCCTCCCATTACTTATTGTTTGAAATGGGCTGTCTTCCAGAATTTCTTGAAACTTGCGGCTATATTTTATTAAGAGTGCCAAACCTTCCCCTCTTTTGCCTTTACCTCCCTATTAATCACATACCCCACTAAGTAGAAAAGTTGGGATTTTATCTTTTCAGTAACATCTCTTTCCACAACTCCAACAGCATCAGGTGTGTTTCCCATTATATTACCCAAAATTCCAACTCTGTCATCCATTACTAATTCATCATTGTTTCTGAATATAAGTAACTTTCACTGACATTTCTAGCACCAAACATTCCTGATCTGCTCCCAGTGCTGATGGTTTATTATTATTAAGGGATCAGTTTTTTTTTTTTTTTCGAAAATTCAAGACCGGCTGAGGTGGATTTAGGGATGTATTGGAGATCAAATAATTGACTAGTAGGGATGCATTTTTGTGATTAATGGGGCAGGGTTAGCGTTATGTGGGGGTTTGGTGTTATCCTCTTTCACGTGTTTTTGGTACTTTAGGTTCTTATAGAGTAGGATGAATTTCTTGGTATTCTCCACATGCTTTGAGAATGAGGCTTTGAACTGTATTACGAAACTGATTTGTGAGTATCGGCACAAAGATATTGACATTTTCCCGTAAGTCGTTTGATGATACTAAATTTATACAGCAATTGTAATGATACCCAGCCTTCCACACCTGTTCATGGACATAACATTAGCCAGCGAGCAAAGCTAACAATAAAAATTTCATTGTGCCTCCTCACCTGATTTGGCATACATTAAGTTAATCAAATGATCGAGTAGGTTCTCTTTTGATGATTGAAATGATTTTTATCACATTGCTTTTATTGCTAACCTGTTTTAAGAACATTTTAATCGACGTGGTTGCATGTTCAAAAACTTAACGTGATTTAAAGATACTGGTTACGTTCTAAACGGCAGGATATAACACTATATCTGAATCTTCTGGGAATACATAATCGAAAACATGTTTAAATTTGATTCAAGGAAGTATTGTCTTACTTTAATCTTCTCATTCCATTTACGAAAAGTAAAGGCTAGTTAAGAGCGTACTTAAGCTATAAACGATGTTCATTGATTGAGCTGTCCAAGATAGTAACTAACAAATGATAAAGTGTTCGAAAAGTATTTAAGTGAAAGTGTGTACACTTTAACGAAGCCTGGGGTAAACTTCTAAAGAGACAGTTTACATTTAGGTTCGGCAAAATTATAGTATAAGCTCGATAATAAGCTGGAAAATCAAGGATGCTATTTAGCCTCCCTCCACCTTAACATCATCAACAACAAAATAGTCGTATCTTGTGCATATAAGATATTAGTATCCTTGTGCCCAGTGCACAGCGCAAAGTAATGGAGTAAAAATAGCAGGTACTGTGTTATATGTCACGTGTGTGAGGCTTAGGTCAGCTGGAGAGTAGATAGCGAGGGAGGGGTTGGGTCTGTGGAACATGCGGATTTTACCCCACGTTCATCAGTTCGTCCGGGCCATTCCCCCACACCTTTTTTTTATTGTATATATATATATAATGGCCTGAACCAGGGTATATGAAACGTTTTGGGTAAACCATGGAAAGATCTGTGGGGCTGTGGTTTCGATACTTTACACATATGTGGCCTTTCTTATTATCTTGATATCTATAGTAACATGTTATTGTTGGCTCGCCAGAGCTTTCATTACTCGATACTAATAACTGAATAGATTATTGTTTTTTTTTTTAACTAATGCAAGGATTTACTGTGGTTAAATTGTTAAGAGTTATAGCAGAACATGGACTTAGTAAATAAGTTGAAAAGTTAAAATCCATGTATATATATTAAACTAGGCGGTGTATCTATCTATGCTTGAAGGATGGTAATAGGATGGAAGACCTACCTGACGAAGGATAAGGCGCCTCGCGTGGCCTTGGACTCACTGACAGCCTTTGTTGTGGATCCCTCGTTAAGTTGTTATTTTACCACCGTCATCCCCCAGGAACTGTAATTTGTTTTATTGTGCCGAGGAAGCAAAAACAGATGCACAGCCGGCTTCCGCTCATTGTTCCTGTGTATGTGTGTGTGTGTGTGTGCGGGAACGATGTTTTTTAACGATCATGTGCCAAGGTGTTCATATGAGCCAGCCTTTGGACTTGTAGATGTTCCAAGCTACGTGTGATCACCATAGCTTGAAATGTTAATGTCATGTGGCTTGAGGTGTAATTTTAGGGCAGTGGTGTGTCCGGGTATATAGTGGTGAGCCTGGGGAACGGAGTGATGTCATAGTATTTTACGTTGCCATGTAAATTAAACTATTATAACTGTCTCATTTAAGTTGAACTATACCTCGGTGCCATTTTAGTTGAACTATACCTCGTCGTAGGGTGCAGGCTGGTCTATTGAAGTCTTATTTTGTGTAGTTTTTAGTCATATGTCTCTAACAGATCGTTTTTTTTTTTTTATTTTGAGTCATACATTCTATTTCGTGGGCCTGGTATGAGTGTCATGACCACGTAATTACTCATGCGCTCTGTCTCTCTCCTTGGGCATGCTGCCTATTTGACGTCATTGTCTACTCGTGACCCTGGACCTACCGACCTTTAACCAACGAAATGCCACCACTACTGGTGAATCATATGCACCCCGCCCTCTCGTTCAATAGGGCGGGAGTAGTGTGTAACGTCACACCGTACGAGCCAGTAACACGACCCGCTCACCGGTGACGTCAGAATCTTAGCCAATGGTGCAGCGTGTTTGTTACGTCACAGCCTACCCAGGCCATGCTTCCTCGCCCGCCCACCTTGGCTAAATCCCTACAGGAGCCGTTCAGTTCGCTATTTATCTCCAACACTGACGGGGCGTCGCAGGATGTTTGTCTAAGCCTCTTGTTCAATTATTTTTTTTTCTCCGGTTGTGTTTCGGAAAGTAGAAGTCATTCGTCTACTTCGATTTTCATCTTGGTCGGCAATATAGGTAACTGCCACCCCAAAGAAATGGACGAGGAAGAGGCGCAGTTCCCCGAAGACTGCGAAGATGCCCCGGACGAAGAGGAGGGAGGCGAGGAAGAAGTGGAGCAGTTCACCGACAAAGTGGAAGACTTCTTGGAGGAGATCGACGAGACGTTTGACAGGAACGACAACCCCATTGGCAGCGACACGTGGGAGACGGTTCTCTATGACGATGAGGGCAACGAGATCGCATTCACCTTCAACAAGGTGTACATGGTAAGGCACCGTCCGGAAGCTGGGTACCGTGAGTCTAGTTAGGGTTTTTAAGGGAGAGTGGAGTTAGGGAGAAGAAAGAGAGCGTACAGGGCGTGATGAGTGAGGTGTGTGTTAAAGGAAAGGGAGAGTATGAAAGGCTCGAATCGTATCGCACCCCAGGGGTAGTGTGTCGGTCACCCCAGGGATAGTGTGTCGGTACGGGGTCGTATTGATGTATTATACCCGGTGGGTGCAGTGGCAGCCGCTGGTCAGACACCCCACGTGACCACCCTCACTGGGTCGATGTGTGACACATTGTGAAGTGTGTGGTGCGCAATGCTCCTGCACGTTAAGGTGGATTTTTTTTATTTTCATTTTGATTTTTAGTCTGGTTCACCGTCGTGGTTGGTGACCGATGGGGTGTAAGTTAATTGGTTGATATATATTTTTCTTCATTTGAAAACTCCCAATGAGGATGTAGAGGAATGGATTGTATACTTCCGTTTTCTGTGGTCAGTGAAATTGATTCACCGAAAAAGGTAAGTAGTTCATATGGCAGTAACTTAACAGTTTCCTAGAGTGTTTAGAGTACGTGGCGACAAGTCATTTAAGGGTAGGCCTTTACTTCTAAAAGAAGTATTTTTTTTTTTTAACTTGTAGGTCTTAAATGTACTTTACCCAACCTTTTTCTGTTGGTATTGGTAAGGGGAAACTTTTCTACGGGTTAACCATAACAGTAGTTCAGTAGGTAGACGAAGGTTTGAATCACAAGACTAGCAGTGTTCGTACTTAAATAACTTCGAAGGAAGGGTTGAATCATAGGACTGATGAGGACAGTAGAGGAAGGATTGAGTCACAGGATTAGTGAAGACACTAAGGGAAGAATTGAGACATAGAACTAGTTATGCAAGTAGAGAGAGGGGTGGGGGGGGTGGGGTGGTAGTTGAACTAAGGGAGGGAGGAGAGGGTTTGTAGCTGAGCTGAGAAGGTTAACCAAACAAACTCAGGCTTGGTGTGGTAAGGGCGAGTAACATGTTGTCTGGGGCCCGGCGCGTGCCTGCCCGGTCATCACTAAGGGTTGAGGTAGGGTGCTGGTGGTTGGGAGGAGAGAACCTTGGTTCATCCCCTAAGCACGATGATGTGACAGTCTGGATTTTAACCCGGACTTTTTAAAGACAGGTCAAAGGTCACCGACGTGCTGTAGGGTTACACTGTGATCAAGAGTGGTACTGTATAGCTCAAGGGTCCAATCGCACTACAAGAGGGGTCGAACAGTTGTCTTCGAGGGGTTAATGACCAGCAGTTGCCGTAAATAACGCAATTCGTACAGCGGTAGATTACGGTCGGTAGTTTGCCGGTGTAATTGGTCTATGCGGAAAATAATTCAGCAAGATTGGTGTCCAGGGAGCAGTACAGATCATGGGGTCGTCACGAGAGCTGGGGCAGTAATTACTGTTGCAGGCACAGAGCTGTGGAGAGTAAGAGGCCGGACGACAGGGTGGATGGATGGCACAGATGCACGTGTTGTTACCAAAGGAGGGAAGAGGAACAGAAGAGGAGGTCGGTCTTGCATAGGGAAAAGGGGCTTAAAGGGAAATACCTCAGGTTGGTAAGGTAGGGGAGTGAGAAGAGCGAATAGGGTATACAGGGCTGAAGTGTTTTCCAGGAAAGAGGAAATGTTTTCGTTTTACTGATGTTTCGCCTGGGAATTATTGGTTTTCGTTCTGGTAGTGAAGAAGCTGGAATCCCTCAAGAGGTCAGAAGTGTAGTTTAGTTAAGGTAAAGTCAAGGTACTGAAGTGGAAACTGTAAACAGAGTTTGAGGCTGTAAACAGACTTTGGAGTTGTGTGAGGAAAGACTATAGAAAGGCAGAGCTTGACACCGTTTTGAGCTTAAGAGGGGAAACCATTGGTTTTGTTTAGGTGGACGTGAGGGAAGGAATGGAATCTGGTGTATGGAGTGTCAGGCAGGACCGTGACTACGGCGAGTGTCGTCCCCTGAAGCAGGGGAGGCCTAGGGGTCGCAACAGACACCTCACTGAGGGGCGTTCCTCTGTCACTTTGGACACACAGTCCACATCATGGTTTGTTGTCTTGCCTGGCAACTGGATCGTTCTCTCAACTCACTGGGCACAGCGTCCTATCTTGTCTTATCACCACTGGGATGGTTCAAGTTATCTCAGTTCCTACAGGACGATCATTTGGCGCCTGCATGTTCCCCGACTTTACGTTCCCCTGATGGCTGGGAGGCTAGGGACACGTTCCCCTGACGGCTGGGAGGCTAGGGACACGGTCCCCTGACGGCTGGGAGGCTAGGGACACGGTCCCCTGACGGCTGGGAAGCTGGGGACGCGTTCTCTTGACGGCTGGGAGGCTGAGAACACGCTCCTCTGACGGCTGGGAGGCTGAGAACACGCTCCTCTGACGGCTGGGAGGCTGGGGACGTTCCCACAACGGCTGGGAGGCTGGTGACACGTTCCCCTGACGGCTGGGAGGCTGGGGACACGTTCCCCCGACGGCTGGGAGGCTGGGGACGTTCCCACAACGGCTGGGAGGCTGGGGGCACGTTCCCCTGACGACAGGGAGGATGGGGACACGTTCCCTTGATGACTAGGTGGCAGGAGATAAGTGAACACACTACACCTCCTATGCCGCTGTACCTCAAAGCCTCTGGGTCCCTCCATAATATGTGTGTGTGTGTGTGTGTACATCCACTGACCACCTTACCTGGGATTGCTCATATTGTATCCCAGCGCTACCCTCCCACTGTACACCTGGGATTGCCCACAGTGTGTGTGTGTGTGTGTGTGTGTGTGTGTGTGTGTGTGTGTGTGTGTGTGTGTCTCACCCCACCCCACCCCAACCCTCCTGTCGCAACCACGCCTTCCTGTGCATCTAATCCTGCCAGCCACCCAACCTCCTCCTGCTTCTTTGACCTTCAACCTCCTCCTTCCCCCCCACCCTGTGGTCGCCATGGCGCCTGTATCCCTCACATGTATGTCCACCTTAAGTTCCGTTTAATGTATAACCCAGTCGCTTGACGCTTGGATTTGAGTCGGAAGGTTCATTAGTACATAGTAATTATAGCTGTGAGCAACGTTATGGTCACTGATGTTAGTCAGGTGGAACAGACAGCAGCGCTATCTTGTCTCTTGTGTGTGATAGATAAGGTCATATGACTGTCCTCCTGCAGGTAACCTGGTCAATAGACCATTTAGGGCTTCTGTTATGTCTTCCACTTTACACCCCTCATGTTAAGTAATGGTCTCTTCCTGGATCACTTTATAACCTAACCCGTAAAAGATTATTCTTCGCTTGGATTTTAAGAAGACGTGCGTCGTGTGTCTCCCCGTACAACGTGCGTCGAGAGATGTAGACAGACAGACAGACAGACAGACACGGTGCGTATGAAGAGGAAAGTGCAAGGTGCCTTAACCACACGTTAGTTTCACCGGACATGAATCGTGGAAGGTATTTCGTAATGCGAGTGTGTGGTGGTTGCGTGGCTTTCTCGCGGGGGTCTAGGTCGTACTGTGAGAAACAGATTTCCCAAGGCAACCACTCTTGCCGGGGGAGGGAACTTGTGACTCTGAAACCTATGGACTGGATCTAGAATGGGGAGAAGTGTGTAAACTGCTGTCGTAGTTTTACTATGTGTGGCGTATGTGGACGGAGGTAAAGCTGTCAGTAAAATGGAGACTCCTTCAATGTTATCCTGTGGTGGTGGTGGCGTGAGCGGTGTGGTCAGCTGCAAGGATTGACAGGTGGGGGTTTCAAATGTCTCGAGACGATTTAAGCATTACCATGTGTTAGTCCTCTGGGTTTAAAGAGAGTCAGCGGAGTTCGTACCATCTGTGCTGGATGTGCCCGACTTGTTGTGTGACGTCACGCCGCATCTGCCTAACTCCCTTACGTACACATAAACTTTGTGAGGTGGTGGTACCTGATGAGGTGGATTGTCTCCACGAAGCATGTCGTGCCACATGTATGGAAGAATTGCATGTTGAGTGAGATTGTATGAACTTCTACTAAAATGCTATTTCACCTTATATATATATATATATATATATATATATATATATATATATATATATATATATATATATATATATATATATATATATTATACTTAATCGCCATCTCCCGCATTAGCGAGATAGCGCACGGACACAGACGAGGAATAGCCCAACCCACCCACATACACATGTATATACATAAACGTCCATACACGCATATATACATGCCTATACATTTCAACGTATACATACATCTGCATACACAGATATATACATATATACGCATGTACATGTTCATACTTGTTGCATCCACTCTACTCCGTACAACCCTATCTATAGCCCATGCCTCGCAACCATATAACATTGTTGGAACTACTGTTCCTTCAAACATACCCGTTTTTCTCCGAGATAACGTTCTCTCC
This sequence comes from Panulirus ornatus, assembly GCF_036320965.1. NCBI lineage: Eukaryota > Metazoa > Arthropoda > Malacostraca > Decapoda > Palinuridae > Panulirus > Panulirus ornatus. Next base: position 49,667,190 of record NC_092234.1, on the reverse strand, counting down.
CACACATTCTTCATCGCTCCCAGAACCTTCGCCCCTCCCCCACCCTGTGACTCACTTCCGCTTTCCAAGTTCCATTCGCTGCCAAATCCACCCCGAGATATCTAAAACACTTCAGTTTTTCTCCATTCAAACCTACACCCCAACTAACTTGCCCCTCAACCCTACTGAACCTAAATAATAACCTTGCTCTTATTCACATTTACTCTCAACTTCCTCCTTTCGGACAATTTTCCAAACTCATTCACCAACTTCTGCAGTTTCTCACTCTAACCACCCACCAGCGCTTTATCATCGGCGAACAACGACAGACTCACTCCCCAGACCCTCTCATCCCCAACATACTGCATACTCGCCCCATTTTGTCCACATCCACCTGGCTCAGGTTGGGATATATTTATATTATCCCTGAGAATAGAGGAGAAATACTTCCCACGTATTCCCTGCTTGTCGTAGAAGGCAACTAAAAGGGGAGGGAGTTGGGGGCTGGAAATCCTCCCCTCAGTTTTTACTTTTCTCCAAAAGAAGGAACATAGAAGGGGGCCAAGTGAGGATTTTCCCTCTCTTAACGCTACCTCGCAAACACGGGAGATGGCGAATGTATATATATATATATATATATATATATATATATATATATATATATATATGTGTGTGTGTGTTTGTGTGTGTGTGTTTGTGTGTGTGTGTTTGTGTGTGTGTGTTGTGTGTGTGTGTGTGTGTGTGTGTGTGTGTGTGTGTGTGTGTGTGTGTAATTAAAAACACTGAATATATATATATCAAGGATAAGAGATGAGACAACACGAGTGAAAAGTGTCCCCGTAATACACAAATGATATTCACAGTCACACACACACACACACACACACACACACACACACACACTGGTTAACATGGCCTTACTCGCCGCCACTCGTATCCTTCAAACCCGTTCTCACTTTTTTTTTGTGTGTGTGCGCGTCTGTGTGATTCGACATTGAGGTGACCCCATACAGTGGCCAGCAGCACCCTGGGGGGGAAACTGTTGCTGAGCCTGATTGTGAAATGGAAAGGCAAGGCAAGGTGAGGAAGCCTAGAAGTGGAAGGGCAAGGTGTGGAAGCCTAGTTTTGTGGAATGGAAGGGCGAGGTGTGGAAGCCTAGTGTGTGAAATGAAGGGCAAGGTGTGGAAGCCTAGTTTTATGAAATGGAAGTGTGAGGTGTGGAAGCCTAGAAATGGAAGGGCAAGGTGTGGAAGCCTAGAAATGGAAGTGTGAGGTGTGGAAGCCTAGAAATGGAAGGGCAAGGTGTGGAAGCCTAATTTTGTGGAATGGAAGGGCGAGGTGTGGAAGTTTAGTCTGTGAAATGGAAGGGCAAGGTTTGGAAGCCTAGTTTTGTGAAATGGAAGGGCGAGTTTTGGAAGTTTAGTCTGTGAAATGGAAGGGCAGTGTTGTGGAGGCCTAGTTTGTGGAATGGAAGGGTGAGGTGTGGAAGTTTAGTCCGTGAAATGGAAGGGCAGTGTTGTGGAGGCCTAGTTTGTGGAATGGAAGGGCGAGGTGTAGCCTAGTGAGTTTCCATTGGTGTCTTGATGGGTGTACGACGTGTTGTGATAGTGAGGAAGTCACGTTATCGCAGGTAGATGCGATGGGACGTTGCCATGACTGTTGCGTCATGGGAAAAGTGTCGTGTATGTTACTCCATGTGGGAGGGACATAGATCGCTTCGAAATAGGACATCCTCGTTGAGGTATTGCCTTTTTTCCGTGCTTTAATGACGGCATATTTTTTTTTCCTCTGTATTTTTGAAAGGTGTGTATCTCTCTCTCTTGTTTAGGGTTAGATGGGTTGTGTGTGGAAACCATACGTTACGTCGAGTGATTATACGTTAGTGTCAAGGAGAGACAAGGCTACAATAGACTTGGGTCGCTTTGTTGGTAAATACCCCAGGTCTTAAGTCAGCCCAGGTGACACGCTACTGGATGCCGGGGGTCTTGGGACGTGACCTGAAGTGACCCAATGTGTCTGGTTGGGCTTCGGTATTCGCCAGCCCTCAAGTCCAACCCTCCTGCAGTGACCCACGACCGGTGTTTGTCTGCTCCCCAAGCCCCCTTAGTGGCAGAGAGCCAACCTCCAGTACAGGAGAGTAATTGTAGGTTGTTGATCCCAGAGGGTGGACTGAGGAAAGAGGAGTTTACGTCTCTCCTGTCGGCCAGAGCAAGGTTAGCCAGGTAGGGCGTGCTGGGGGGCGGGCGGGCGGGCGGGCGGGCCGCGTATGGTGTATACAGCAGGTCTGTCTGGAGCTGCGGGAGTTAAGAGGTCTGTGGTGACAGCTTGGAGATGCTGAC